>NC_036847.1:31744649-31821428 GCF_002910315.2 Salvelinus sp. IW2-2015
TAATAGTCATGTTCTATTTAATTAGTCAGGTCCATAAATATTTGGACATTGACCAAGGTATTATTATTTTAGCTGTGTCACGTCTACTCCCGCTCCTTCTCTCTGGTGCTCATTGTCGCCAGTTTGCTCATCATTATGCACACCTGTCACCGTCATTACACGCACCTGCGCTTCATGAGACTCACCTGGACCTGATTACCTCCCCTATATCTGTCACTCCCTTTGGTTCTTTCCCCAGACGTTATTTATTCTGTTTCTGTGTTTATGTCTGTACGCTACTCGTGGTTTGTTCCATTTATTATTAAATTCACTCCCTGTACTTGCTTCCCGACTCCCAGCATACACGTTACAAGCCGTCTACCACAGCATATGAATTTCACTTGCTGAAGGCAAACGCCCCAAGAACAAGCAGGAACTGCAGTAAAGGCAGAGCATCACCAGGGAAGAAACCCAGCATCTGGTGATGTCTAAGTATTAAAACTCACAATTTAATTTATGATTGTTAGTTTGTCCAATTACTTTTGAGCCCCTAAAATTGGAGGGATATGTATAAAAATGGTTGTAATTCCTACACGGTTCATACAATAATGTTGACACAACCCTTATATTAAAGATGAAGGTCTACACTTAAAGCACTTCTTTATCCTTTCAAATCCATTGTGGCGTACAGAACCAAAATTATACAAATTGTGTCACTGTCCAAATACTTATGGACTTGACTGTATATGGGGCAAAGGTTACAAAATTACAGTACATTTCCCAGAATCCCCAGGTATTCCACAAATCCTGGTTGAAGGATTCCCGGTTTTCCTGCTTATTCATTCCTGTTTCTGGGAACCTTCCAACCGGGATTTCTGGGAAAGTTATTGGTAATTTTGTAACCCTGAATGGGGGGGGGGTCTCTGTGTCGGTCTCATAATACAGATGCTAATGCCAACGCTGCCCTGAGCCCCATAGAAAAACATTACTCATACAATACTCTCCATGGCAGATGCTGTGCTCTTCTCTGTCACTTTGGGATATGGAGACTGGGGTGTGGGGAGGCAATGTTGTATAGTGTTGTAGAGAGAGGGTTTGGTGCTGCTGAAGCTGCTTACCAAGCACGCTGCTGTCATTTTGGAGAGTATCGCCCTCTGGTGGGGACTAGGAGAATGACATGGAGGTGTGGATTCTGTCATACGCAACAAGGACATTCTGTACATTGAAACATGTCAAATAAAGTCACACACACGTGTTTAGCCAATGTTATTGCAGGTGTAGCGAAATGCTTGTGAAATAATTAACAGATTTTTTTGACTGCTCAATAAACAGTCATATAATTGAGATTAATTAGTATATACAGTGCCTTCGGAAGGTATTCAGACCCCTTGACTTTTTCCACATTTTGTTACGTTACAGCCTTATTCTAAAATGGATTAAAAATAAATCCTCAGCAATCTACCTGAAAACAGGTTTTTATACATTTTTGCAAATGTATTAAAAATACAAAACAGAACTACCTTATTTACATAAGTATTCAGACTCGAAATTGAGTCCATCCTGTTTCCATTGTCATCCTTGAGATGTTTCTACAACTTGGAGTCCACCTGTGGTAAATTCAATTGATTGGACATGATTTGGAAAGGCACACACCTTTCTATATAAGGTCCCACAGTTGACAGTGCATGTCAGAGAAAAAACCAAGCCATGAGGTCAAAAGAATTCAATCAGTCAAATGTATTTTTAAAGCCCTTCTTACATCAGCTGATGTCTCAAAGTGCTGTACAGAAACCCAGCCTAAAACCCCAAACAGCAAGCAATGCAGGTGTAGAAGCACGGTGGCTAGGAAAACCCCCCTAGAAAGGCAGAAACCTAGGAGGAAACCTAGAGAGGAACCAGGCTATGAAGGGTGGCCAGTCCTCTTCTGGCTGTGCCGGGTAGAGATTATAACAGAACATGGGCAAGATGTTCAAATGTTCATAGATGACCAGCAGGGTCAGATAGTAATAATCAGCACCTCAGAAGTAAATGTCAGTTGGCTTTTCATAGCCGATCATTCAGAGTATCTCTACCGCACCTGCTGTCTCTAGAGAGTTGAAAACAGCAGGTCTGGGACAGGTAGCACGTCCAGTGAACAGGTCAGGGTTCCATAGTCGCAGGCAGAACAGTTGAAACTGGAACAGCAGCAAGGCCAGGTGAACTGGGGACAGCAAGRAGTCATCAGGCCAGGTAGTCCTGAGGCATGGTCCTAGGGCTCAGGTCCTCCGAGAGAACGAGAGAGAGAGAGACAAAGAGAAATAGAGAGATCACACTTTAATTCACACAGGACACCGGACACCTAGCCACCCGACACATAAATTATTGCAGCATAAACACTTGAGGCTGAGACAGGAGGGGTCGGGAGACACTGTGGCCCCGTCCGACGATACCCCTGGACAGGGCAAAACAGGCAGGATATAACCTCACCCACTTGGCCAAAGCACAGCCCTCACACCGCTAGAGGGATATCTTCAACCACCTAGTTACTATCCTGAGACAAGAGCAAGTATAGCCCACAAAGATCTCCCCCACGGCACAAATTGTCCATAGAGCTCCGGATTGTGCAGAGGCACAGATCTAGGGAAGGGTACATAAAAATGTCTGCAGCATTAAAAGGTCCCCAAGAACATAGTGGCCTCCATCATTCCTAAATGGAAGAAGTTTGGAACCACCAAGACTCCTCCTAGAGCTGGCCCCCTGTTCAAACGGAGCAAATGGGGGAGAAGGGCCTTGGTCAGGGAGGTGAACAAGAACCCAATGGTCATTCTGACAGAGCTCCAGACTTCCTCTGTGGAGAAGGGAGAACCTTCCAGAAGGACAACCATCTCTGCAGCACTCCACCAATCAGGCCTTTATGGTAGAGTGGCCAGACGGAAGCCACTCCTCAGTAAAAGGCACATGACAGCCCACTTGGAGTTTGCCAAAAGGCGCCTAAAGACTTTCAGACGATGAGAAACAAGATTCTCTGGTCTGATGAAACCAAGATTTAACTCTTTGGACTGAATGCCAAGTGTCACGTCTGGAGGAAACCAGGCTCCATAGCTATGGTGAAGCATGGTGCTGGCAGCATCATGCTGTGGGGATGTTTTTCAGCAGCAGGGACTGGGAGACCACTCAGGATCRGGGGAAAGATGAACAGAGCAAAGTACAGAGAGATCCTTGATGAAAACCTGCTCCAGAGCGCTTCGGACCTCAAACTGGGGAGAAGGTTCACCTTCCAACAGGACAATGACCCTAAGCACATAGCCAAGACAACACAGGAGTGGATGTCTCTGAATGTTATTGAATGTCCCAGCCAAAGCCCAGACTTGAACCCAATGGAACATCTCTGGAAAGACCTGAAAATAGATGTGCAGCGACGCTCCCCAGCCAACCTGACAGAGGTTGAGAGAATCTGCATAGAAGAATAGGAGAAACTCCTCAAATACAGGTGTGCCAAGCTTGTAGCATCATATCCAAGACTCAAGGCTATAATCGCTGCCAAAGGTGCCTCAACAAAGTACTGAGCAAAGGGTCTTGCAAAAATTTCTAAAAACCAGTTTTTGCTTTGTCATTATGGGGTATTGGGTGTAGATTAATGAGGGGAAAAAACTATTTAATCCATTTTAGAATAAGGCTGTAACGTAACAAAATGTGGAAAAGTCAAGGGGTCTGAAAACTTTCCGAATGCACTGTACGTCACCAGTTGCTCCTAGGCCTACTGTACAAGCATGCTACAATGAAAAATAGTCTTGCTATAACTTTAGCTGTATAACAGGGTGAAAAACAGGTTCATAAATGTAGTATATTCACAATGTGATGCTATTTACATAGTAATAAATAATACACAATGAATACCACCAAACAGAACAAAACTTTTTTTTATTCAAGTATTAAAATGTAAACCACATTATTTTTTGAATATTAACAGACTCATAAAATACAAATCAACACAATTAGAAAAGCAAAACTTGAACTTGCATTTTAACAATCAATTTGCAATGTGCAACTCTTTTCAGTATTGATTAATTCCCCTGTATCCCAACACCCAGTTCACTGCATAGAAATATTTGCACGGTAGCTTGATTTAAACTACTATTCATGTCTCCCAAAGATATTTCAGTTGGTCCCTAAACAAAAAATGGTATACGTCCCAAAGTGAACACTATTTCCTACGTAGTGCACTTCTGAGCACCCGATTCTCAATATAGTCCACTATATTTGACCCCCCCATCCAGTTGACCAGAGCCCTGTAGTGCAATCTATAGGAAATAGGGTGCCATTTGATACAGTTGAAGTCAGAAGTTTACATACACCTTAGCCAAATAAATTTAAACTCAGTTTTTCACAATTCTTGACATCTAATCCTAGTAAAAATTCAGTTAGGGTCACCACATTATTTTAAGACTGAAATGTCAGAATAATAGTAGAGAATCATTTCAGCTTTTAATTCTTTCATCACATTCCCGGTGGGTCAGAAGTTTACACACACTCAATTAGTAATTGGTAGCATTGCCTTTAAATGGTTTAACTTGGGTCAAACATTTGGGGTAGCCTTCCACAAGCTTCCCACAATAAGTTAGGTGAATTTTGGCCCATTCCTCCTGACAGAGCTGGTGTAACCGAGTCAGAATTGTAGGCCTCCTTGCTCACACACGCTTTTTCAGTTCTACCCACTTTTCTATGGGATTGAGGTCAGGGCTTTGTGATGGCCACTCCAATACCTTGACATTGTTGTCCTTAAGCCATTTTGCCACAACTTTGGAAGTATGCTTGGGTCATTGTCCATTTGGAAGACCCATTTGCGACCAAGCTTTAACTTCCTGACTGATGTCTTGCTTCAATATATCCACATCATTTTCCTGCCCATGATGCCATCTATTTTGTTGAAGTGCACCAGTCCCTCCTGCAGCAAAGCACCCCCACAACATGATGTTGCCACCCCGTGCTTCACGGTTGGGATGGTGTTCTTCGCCTTGCAAGCATCCCCTCTTTCCTCCAAACATAACGATGGTCATTACGGCCAAACAGTTTTATTTTTGTTTCATCAGACATTTATCCAAAAGTAGGATCTTTGTCCACATGTGTAGTTGCAAACCAGTCTGACTTTTTTATGGCGGTTTTTGGAGCAGTGGCTTCTTCCTTGCTGAGCGGCCTTTCAGGTTGTATCGTTATAGGACTCATTTTACTGTGGATATAGATACTTTTATACCCGTTTCCTCCAGCATCTTTACAAGGTGCTTTGATTTTGTTCTGGGATTGATTTGCACTTTTCACACCAAAGTACATTCATCTCTAGGAGACAGAACGTTCTACTTCTCGTGCGCTATGGCGGCTGCGTAGTCCCATGGTGTTTATACTTGTGTACTATTGTTTGTACAGATGAACGTGGTACCTTCAGGCATTTGGAAATTGCTCCCAAGGATGAAGCATTTTTTTCTGAGGTCTTGGCTGATTTCTTTTGATTTTCCCATGATGTCAAGCAAAGAGGCACTGAGTTTGAGATAGGCCTTGAAATGCATCCACAGGTACACCGCCAATTGACTCAAATGATGTCAATTAGCCTATCAGAAGCTTCTAAAGCCATGACATCCTTTCTGGAATTTTTCCAAGCTGTTTAAAGGCACAGTCAACTTAGTGTATGTAAACTTCTGACCCACTGGAATTGTGATACAGTGAATAAGTGAAATAATCTGTCTAATTTTTTGTGTGAAAAATTACTTGTGTCATGCACAAAGTAGATGTCCTAACCGACTTAACAAAACTATAGTTCGTAAACAAATTTGTGGAGTGGTTGAAAAACGAGTTTTAATGACTCCAACCTAAGTGTATGTAAACTTCCGACTTTAACTGTATATAGCAAACGAAAAGGATATTTCATGAACGTATGGGCCTAGTAAACTCAGCAAAAAAGAAACATCCCTTTTTCAGGACCCTGTCTTTCAACGATAATTCGTAAAAATCCAAATAACGTCACAGATCTTCATTGTAAAGGATTTAAACACGTTTTCCCATGCTTGTTAAATAAACCATAAACAATTAATGAACATGCACCTGTGGAACGGTAGTCAAGACACCAACAGCTTACAGACAATTAAGGTCACAGTTAAGAAAACTTAGGACACTAAAGAGGCCTTTCTACTGACTATGAAAAACACCAAAAGAAAGATGCCCAGGGTCCCTGCTCATCTGTGTGAATGTGCCTTAGGCATGCTGCAAGGAGGCATGAGGACTGGGGAAATAAATTGCAACGTCCGAACTGTGAGACGCCTAAGACAGCTCTACAAGGAGACAGGACAGACAGCTGATTATCCTCGCAGTGGCAGACCACGTGTAACAACACCTGCACAGGATCGATACATCCGAACATCACACCTGCGGGACAGGTACAGGATGGCAACAACAACTGCCCGAGTTACACCAGGAACGCACAAACCCTCCATCAGCGCTCAGACTGTCCGCAATAGGCTGAGAGAGGCTGGACTGAGGGCTTGTAGGCCTGTTGTAAGGAAGATCCTCACCAGACATCACCAGCAACAACTATGTCACTATGGGCACAAACCCATCGTTGCTGGACTAGACAGGACTGGCAAAAAGTGCTCTTCATTGACGAGTCGCGGTTTTGTCTCACCATGGTCGGATTCGCGTTTATCGTCGAAGGAATGAGTGTTACACAGAGGCCTGTACTCTGGAGCGGGATCGATTTGGAGGTGGAGGTCCATCATGGTCTGGGGCGGTGTGTCACAGCATCATCGGACTGAGCTTGTTGTCATTGCAGGCAATATCAACGCTGTGCGTTACAGGGAAGACATCCTCCTCCCTCATGTGGTACCCTTCCTGCAGGCTCATCCTAACATGACCCTCCAGCATGACAATGCCACCAGCCATACTGCTCGTTCTGTGCGTGATTTCCTGCAAGACAGGAACGTCAGTGTTCTGCCATGGCCAGCGAAGAGGCCGGAACTCAATCCCATTGAGCACGTCTGGGACCTGTTGGATCGGAGGATGAGGGCTAGGGCCATTCCCCCCCAGAAATGTCCAGGAACTTGCAGGTGCCTTGGTGGAAGAATGGGGTAACATCTCACAGCAAGAACTGGCAAATCTGGTGCAGGTCATGAGGAGGAGATGCACGGCCACACCAGATACTGACTGTTACTGTAACTTTTGATTTTGACCCACCCCTTTGTTCAGGGACACATTCAATTTCTGTTAGTCACATGTCTGGAACTTGTTCAGTTTATGTCTCAGTGGTTGAATCATATGTTCATTCAAATATTTACACACGTTAAGTTTGCTGAAAATAAACGCAGTTGACAGTGAGGACGTTTCTTTTTTTGCTGAGTTTATATTATTTTACATCATCTGACTGCAGACAAATGAATAGGAGAAGGTAACAGAATAGAGTCACTAGACCAGGACTCTCAAACCCTGTTTCTGGAGAGCTACCGTTCTGTAGGTTCATTCCAACCCTAATCTAGCACACCGGATTCCAAAAACATAGCTAGTTGATGAGCTGAATCAGGTTAGTTACAACTGGGGTTGGAGTGAAAACCTACAGGAGGGTAGCTCTCAAGAACATGGTTAGAGTGAAAACCTACAGGAGGGTAGCTCTCCGGGAACAGGGTTGGAGAGCACTGCACTATCTATATGCATCATTTTCTCATGCAAAATGACTCTTTCACACACAGAGCTTGATAATTTGTGAGTGAGGCTACGTCGTTGGACTGCTTTCATCTGACATATCACAGAAAAACTCATGCAGATACACATCAGTATATATATATATTCTCAAAAAACAGTAGAAAGCCAGATAACACAACGCTGCTGAGTCTCACCCTCCAAATAACAATTAAGACAGTCTAGTAAAAAGACATGCTTTTCATGAATTAACATCAACATGATCCACTGTCTTCAAACTAGAATATAGGCACGCTAACAGTTAGATAAATGTATCAAAACAAGGGAACTAAATACATCACTGACAATACCGCTGTAAGGGAGTGCAGGAGTTTCCTCAACATTTTCATATCACAGGTAACTATTTTGTTAATCCTAGATTATTCCCGTAGAAGACAAATGTGAATTACAGCAGATAGATACCTCATTATTTATGAGACAATCATCAAACAAACGTCTCCTGGTCAGATAGGGCTTGCATCCAAAATGGTACACTATTCCCTACACTACTTTGGACCAGAGTCCTATATTAGTGCCCTACATTTGACCAGAAGCCTATGGGCACTATTACTCTATATAGGGAATAGGGTGCCATTTCAGCCAGGGTCAGAGGTAATAAATATACAGCCCTATTGTGCATTTGATTTGGTTTAAGTGGTTCGACATCACGCCCTTCTTATTTGACATCATCAAGTAAATCTGGTTATTAGAAAATGAGGAGTGCTGACTGACTGGAAATCAAACTGAACTCCGTTCAAAACCTGGTCTCCTATTCGTTAAGCTTGTCAGAGTATGAGTGCTGACCTAGGATCAGGGTCCCTTACTCATTCATTATGATTGAAAAGGCCACACTGATCCTACATCAGCCCTACTACTCTGAGACACTTTGTGAATACAGGTCCTGGGAGGGATAACATCTTAGAGTAGAGAAACAACCGAGGGGAGAGAGGAGAGAGAGAGCAAGGGACGGTCAGGAATGACAATGAATCTCATACTTAGTAGTCAGTCTATCTGGACATTCCTGGTTCATCAGCTAGAACCGAACGGTGCAGCAGAGAGAGACATCAAATAGAAAACATTCTTCCTATTTAAGTAAAAAGGAGAAGAAATCAAAGGAGAGGAAGATCAAAAGGGAAATGAAGGGCTCTAAGCAAATTGACATCAACTTATAGCTACCAGGCTATTAGCTTCACGGCTGCTAACGACTAACGCCTGCCTGGCTTTGCTCAGAGCATTCTTCCATCTACCAGTTCCCTGAAGTGGAAGCAGAGAACCACAGAATTAGAATGATCATTCTAATTCAAAAGGATAATTCTTATTCTATGCAGAGAACAACTCCCCCTCCAACAGTGACTGAACTACTGACGGACTCCCTCCCTCCTTGACAAAGTGCCTTCGAGTGCAACTCCTTTCAGAGAAATATAATTATTTCTTTAGGAGCTTTCTATTGAAACAGACAGTACTATTCTGCCTGCCACCAACTATCTCGAGTACTGTCTTAATACAGTGTAAATAACAGGTTATTATTAACATAATTACATAAAGAAAAATATAATTATTCTACGAGAGTACTGGACAGAGCACAAATCATGTGTTTTTAACAGGTAAATAAAGAATGTGTCCCCCAGCGTGGAAATAAACATTAATATAACAGACAAAATAGGACTATTCTTTGAACTTAGGTTTCAAAATAATATTTAAGTAGTATGTACCTCCACATTATGAATCCCTATATGATAAATACTTGGATGAGTGCAGCCAAAAACGGCTCACACAGAGATTGCACTGCACTCATTTGTATGTTCTCTTCCACACAAAGTGCTGCTGGGTTGAGCCGAACTCRGAAGATAGATAACGAGGATAGGAACATAAGGGTGAATCCTAAATTCCACTTAAGTCAAATGGTCTCCAATTGACATCAATGCATGATTAGTGAAAATTCGACTGAAGTGGAAGGTAGGAGACCCCATCGAGTGGTCTTGTAGGGATATGTGGGCCTCCACTGGGTCGTACTCCTGCGGCTGCTGTGGGGCCCAGTCACATCTCGTATTCATCCGCTGCTATGCTGGGTCTAGGTCCAGGAGCCTGCAGCCTAGCAACCAGCAGCAGCAGGGCAGGATAGTCAGAGGTTCCTAAAATGTTCCTAGAATAATCATTCTAGAATCTGTACGGTCAGTCTGCAGTGATGCCTTTCTCTCTGAGTTCCTCGGTCACTCTCACCAGGTAAGTGGGGTCTGGATATCCAAAGCTGTCAGGAGAAATTAACAGAAAACCCTCAGCAGGTCAGAGAGTTGTTGTAATCAAAGAAACAGCTAGTGTTCCTTCTAAAAGCAAATGCACGACAATAATCACAATTTAACYCCCCACTACATGCTCAAAACATTTATAGCTTTCTATTGATATAAACTGGAGAAAAAAAWTTGTTACATCTCATAAGAACAAACTAAGCCATATGATTCTATTTGACTTCCATTCAAGCAGTCATCAATAGCTTTTTTCACAAAAATGTAAACATGACTTGTCACATCTCACAAACATACTTAAATCTCCAATAGCGTTCAGTAAAGACATCTGTTTCCATACCAGTGTGGTCCGCCCCATAAGGAGGTCTTGTGGTGGATGTCGTTCCAGGTAATGACGTTATGCATTCCTGTGGTCATGGAGGTCCCTATGGTGAAGATGAGGCGCTGCTCGAAGGCCCGGCGGAGCAGGCCCAGGACCCGGTTCCCCTCTGGGCTGTCTGGGAGGTAAGCYACGCGGTCCGTCCCAGGGTACCTCACCCCCGGGTTAGGGTGCTCCAGCTGCAGGACCCAGGCATAATTCAGAGGATTGTTAGAAAAGAACATGAACAATTATATCCACAGAAATGAAGTGAAGTGGTATAGACATTCAATAACATTACTTCAAGCATGGACTGTATTTTATTTAACTAGTCAAGTCAGTTAAGAACAAATCCTTATTTACAATGACGGCCTACACCGGCCAAACCCGGACGACGCTGGGCCAATTGTGCGCCACCCTATGGAACTCCCAATCACAGCCGGTTGTGATRCAGCCTGGATACGAACCATTAAAAGATCCAAGCTGGGATTTGTAAACATTGCTGTATTCGCCACAAATAAAAATACTAAAGAGAGATGGTTAGCAATGTAAATGATGTGTCAGATATAGGAAAACCATGAAAGGTAATGGACTAGACCAAAACTTCTTACTAGTTCCCATTTCTATACCCTTCCATGTGTCTTTAGTATACATACACACACACACACACACACACACACACACACATACATACATACATACATACATACATACATACATACATACATACATACATACATACATACTCACCGCCTGTAAACCAGGTGGGAAGCTGTAGATGATGCAGATACACCCGTAACCCTCGTGTCCTGTCAACTCCAGATCTGGGTCCCTCTCCACCATCATACACCCGGTAGCCGGCTGGGTCCCTATGAGCTGGCCGTACACCTGACGACACACAGGACACGCTCTCTTCACCTTGAAGGCCTGGTCCAGACACAACCGGCAGAATGCGTGGCCGCACCTTGGGGGGGGGGGGGGTCAAAGTGAAAGAGAGAGAACACTTTTACTTATAATTTTGAAAACATTACATAGCATCAATAGCAGTGAAGGCTGACACATTTCATGGTTTGGAAAAACCTTGAGAATTACTGAACACAAAAGTTAAATATGTAGCTATACCTCTCCAGCGTGGTCCTCTCCACCATGTCWCCCATGCAGATGGAACATGAGGTGTAGTCCTCTGCTTCACTGTGGGATTGGTTATGAGAGGAGGCCATCATACTGCAGCTGACCTCCATCTTCCTCTGTCCGGATTCGTTGTGGGACGTGGAGTTGGAGAGGACCACACAGGCCTCTTCTTCCGCTGGCTTCTTATATCTCTGTTGCTGCCTCTGAGAGCGTCTGGGCTGGGGAGGCTGAGGTGGTAGCAGGCTCCCCTCTCCATCCCCCTCCAGGACCCCCACCCCAACGCAGGGCAGCAGGGACCTCTTCCGTTTAGGACCCCCATCCTGTTTGCTCATCTCTTTCCGGGCGCAGCGGCATAAGTCTATGAAGGCCTTGCGGGTCTCGTTGGAGATGGGTCCTTCCTCCATCATCCCGGGTCCTCCCCCAGAGCGGGATCCCTCTATGGGGCGTAGCCGCACTGCGCAGCAGCCTCCCCGCTCCCCTCGGCGGATGATGCCGGCGCTCAAGCCCTGCTTGTCCTGAAAGTCTATGAGCCAGGGCTGGCCGGCGGCAGCCAGGTAGTCCCACACTGCCTGGGACACCAGCACCTCGTCACTACCCTGCCCCCCGCGCACACTCATCTCATCCGATGAAACTGCATAGGGAAATACGAGAGAAACCATTAGACACATATTCAAGCCTAACAAAAGGAAAATGTCATGCTAAACTTACTGCACCGGAGGAAAATGTACAGGAAATACACAACAGAGAGACTAACATTTCAAATAATGCAGTGAACGTAGTTGTTAACATTTGCATGATAAACAATGTTAGAGAATCCCCTGCCGAGTGTGCTGTGGGACTAAGTTCCAGCAAGCAGTGTTGCCATGTTCACTGCAATTTGACCTACTTTGAAAACAATGTCACGGGTGAAAATGTATTGTTCGCGGGTTGCGGGTTTTTGGGCTAAATTGCACCTCGGGCACCATGGCATTTCTCTTAAAAATAAAAAAATACTTTTTATATTTGAGATTCTTCAAAGTAACCATCCTTTGCCTTGACAGATTTTTGCACACTCTTGGCATTCTCTCAACCAGCTTCACCTGGAATACTTTTCCAACAGTGTTGAAGGACTTTCYACATATGCTGAGCACTTTTTGGCTGCTTTTCCGTCACTCTGCGGTCCAACTCATCCCAAACCATCTCAATTGGGTTGAGGTCGGGTTACTGTGAAGGCCAGGTTATCAGACGCAGCACTCTATCACTCTCCTGGAGGTATGTTGGGTAATTGTCCTGATGAAAAACAACTGACAGTCCCACTAAGCCCAAACCAGATGGGATGGCGTATCACTGCAGAATGCTGTGATAGTCGTGCTGGTTAATTGGTTAATTGTACCTTAATTGTACCTCTAAATAAATCACCGGCAGTGTCACCAGCAAAGCACCACCACACCATTACACCATGCTTCTCAGTGGGAACCAGACATGCAGAGATCATCCGTTCACCTACTCTGCGTCTCACAAAGACAACAGTTGGTTCCAAAAATCTCACATTTGGACTCAGACCACAGGACAGATTTCCACCTGTCTAATGTTCATTGCGCGTGTTTCTTGGCCCAAGCAAGTCTCTTCTTATTGCAGTCCCTCCAGGATTGTGCGATACTGTGATCGCATAATTCAATGCAAAAATCAACCAATCAGTGCATATTATGCAAGAGCTCACAATTTTGACCAATCCCCACACTTTTAGCGCATAAAAGGGTCCAATCAAAAGCGGGTTAGTAAATTTGACCAATTACCGCACGGTTACCGTGGAAAAAGGCCCAATTCACCCACAAGTTTTTTCCCCCTGGCCTGTCAGCGTGCGAAGATGGCTGATTGTTGATGGCTGACAGGCAGTACAATGACCAGAAATCAATCTCATTTGCCAACAAAAATAACAGTTAAAAGACCAATTTCCAAATGTTTTACATGGAAGTGGGGGGAAATTGTTTTGCATTCCGTGCAACGTTGTGCTGAAAGTCGACAATCAACAGTCACYTGGAATCAGCAAAGCATATGGAAATGTCAGAACAGTTCCCACAGCAGCAGATCTCCATGACTGACGTGGTAGCAGGGAAGACTGCGGCAAGCACTGAAAGAATCAAGGTGAGTGGCGTTTTACTCAAACTTTTACTCCGCTGACCTTGGCTTTAGTAGGGTGGTCGGCACTCTGCTCTCCCCAGTCTGTCTATGGAGAGCACGGCTCAAAGCACTGAGTGCAATTTGTCAGCTTTGCCGTTTAAAACTCTGTAAAAATTAATACGGATCACGAAAACCCAATCTTTGTTGTTTTGTTTTTTTTGAAATTGTAATATTGTTTAAAAAGTACCTGGTATCCACCACCTACAGGAAAAGTACTTGGGAGATGTCTACCTGAAGGTGAAGGAAGAACTCAAGCAACAACTTGCAGGGAAGCCAGTGACAGTCATCATTGATGAAACTCCAGATGTTAAACGAAGATGCATACTAWACATCCTCATCGCACCAYTTGAAAAGGATGCGACCTCGGGATAATTATTGCCTACCTCGTAGAGACAGTGTTTCTGGAGCAGTGCAACCATTCAAAAGTTTCCATTTCTGCAAACCTTTTGATCAGCTGAACSCATTCATGCTAAGTTCTTCGCATATGTTTTACCAGTCAGGGACAGGCAGAATAAGTTCTCAGCAGGGCAGTTTGGCCTCTACAAGGGGTTCATAGAGATGGAAACACAGATATGATTTCAATCTACATGCCTTCTACATTTGCTTAAATCATTGTCATTTATATCATTGTAATTATGCAGAAAAAGGTGACCTACATTTTTTGTAAGCCGCGATGTCATTTYACAGTGAGTATAAGTAATATTTCTTATGTTCCTCTTTTTTATTCCTTGTCATTCACAGGTGTGTGGCCGARGTGCACCACAGTCTGTAGAGAAACTCCATGAGATGTTACAAAACCAAGATCAGGTTCAGTCCCTGCAGATTCAGCTGAACATCATGACAGACAAGTGTAAAATCATCCTGCAGCTTCTCAACATCTTCCAAAGCAGACGCCCCGTGAAAACAAAGATMTTTCACTATTTAGAGGACTTGCAGATGAACATTGTGGCCAACAAATAACTACAGTATGAGGCTTGTTCACACTACTTTGATGCAGTTGACGACTTACCCTTTGCTGTGAGCACTGTTGAAGAGGCATACAGCAATGTAGAGGAARAAATKACTAAGTACAYGTCAGATGGACAGCCTKCCATGGAGTTCCTCCAWGAAGTTAGGATGTTTGATCCACGTCACATTGTGTTTATGGATGACAGTGTCCAGCTACAAGGCTATTCCATGCTTCAGTAAGGTACCGAGAGATRAACTGGGTGCCTACTTGACYAATGTAGGACCAGCAGCACTGAGAGCCACAGTGAGTGGGGTGGTGGATTTAGATATCTTCTGGGATACACTTCAAGAGAGTCTTCCTGTGYTGAGCACCCTGGCCAAACGCTACAAAGATGCAGTCTCAAACTCAGCTGATGCTGAGCGAAGCAACAGTATCTACAAGCTTGAGTTGTCCAGCCGTAGGCAATCAACCTCTTAACAACAACCTACGAGCCTTGGTCTTCATGTATCACAACTAACGACTCCGCAGTGGAGCAATTGATATGGAGGARGATAGGGAGGATGAAATGAATGATTACATTGAGATATAGGCCTAGATGAGCTTGGCCCTTGGGCATCCCTCACCTCTCATTATGTTCAGRAAAAAAAACAGCCCAAAAGATSACTTTGTCTCTAATTATTTTCACAGAAGATGAACTTGACATATGTTTTAATTTCAGATTGGACCCTAGGTGTTTCTTTTGTCCTAGTTTATTATTTTTTAGTACCTCCAGATTATGGGGGCAATCCGCAAATAAGACATTAAATCTCAAGTTCATGTCAAATTCAAGTTTTTTGTTGGAACTCTAAGAAAAATAGCTGTTTTTCAGCATTTTTGGCAGCAGAAATCACAAAACAATGTYGCGAAATCCTGGAGGGACTGTTAGTGTCATTTAGTAGTGGTTTCTTTGCAGTAATTCAATATGTGGGAACTCATTCAACACTGGAAAAGCACTCCAGGTGAAGCTGGTTGAGAGAATGCCAATAGGGTGCAAAGCTGACGTCAAGGTAAAGGGTGGCTACTTTGAATAATCTAAAATATATTTTGATTTGTTTCACACTTTGTTACTACATGATTCCATGTGTTATTTATAGTTTTGATGTCTTCACTATTATTCTACAAAAAATAAATAGTAAAAATAAAGAAAAAACATTGAATGAGTAGGTGTGTCCAAACATTTGACTGGTACTGTGTGTGTGTGTATGTATATATATATATATATATAATATATATTTCACTGTGACCTGCTGCTGACTACAAGGCAGTGAGCAGGCTGTTACTGAGTGAGTGAGTGAGTGGTGGAGAGCCAAAGGGATGTGTGTGCGTTGAAGAGTGTGCAGCAGCAGGGGCAGCTGAGTCAAAGAGACAGAGCAGCATGCGCACACATAATGACAACTTTTTAACAGTTGTAGGTAGGCTAATTAGATCGGTTATTATGGAGACACTCTTTTTCCATAAACATATTACGTGATATAACTGATATAATGGTGACAAAGCATTGGAAAAGGACTTTAGGCGCACTAGAGCTCTTTAGATCAATTCGCTCAGAGGTAGTTTAATGTAAACTGCATTCTAAATGTTGACTTTTCTTATGGATAACCGCATAAAACTAAGGGTTTTACTCGTGCTCAGTTTTTAGGGTCTGGAGCGCTGCGAGGTGGACATTTGAAATGGAAGTTATGGAACTCCCTCGCATGCTTGTGTTATGGGGGGTAAAGGTCCACAATGGAAAATTCAATTACAATGTGGAAAATGATGGGCTACATCTGCTGGCAATCAAGTAGGCTATTCATTTCTCTATGTCATTGCAGGTTACTGTTGCCTACCATTAGATACAATATATATGTTAAAATGACTATATCACTGGAGTCATTGCAAATCAATTTTGTGCCTCTTGTGTATCTGGCAACAGATTTCATAAATACGCCCTGTCCCTCGGTTGTTGTTGTAGCCTTGTGTTATTATGCATTTATTCATGGCCATATTTTGTTAATTGAAGTGGAAGTTATCAATTGTGATCAAGGTCACAGCTATATCGCGCAAATGTATCATTCTCCACATCTAATGTCAGTTTCATTGTGGACTTTTCCATAAAATTTGATTTTGGCATGTTGGCCTATCAGGGGCTATAGGCCACCTGCATCTAGCTCAGTAAACCATGACAAAGTTGAATTGCARTTATWAAMCCAGATTTTAGTCAGAAGCCTATGTCTATTGAAATAAGTCAATCTCACAAACATGCCATTTATAATGGTTTGTTGTCTCAATCTGGCACAATTTCCAGAAAATAAACTAACATTTGTTTTTTGAAGTGCTTCTTGCACAGAGATTGAGATCTTCTGTCCAACTTGCATCACTCAAACTCGCTTGCGGGATTTATCTATAGTTACGCRCAAACAGGATTTATTTACAATTATAAACTGGGTGGTTTGAGCCCTGAATGCTGATTGGTTGAAAGCCATGGTATATCAGATGTGTACCACGGAAAAGACAAAAAGGTACTTTTTCCTGTTCTAATTACGTTGGATAACAGTTTATAATAGCAATAAGTCACCTCAGGGGTTTGTGTTATATGGCCAATAAACCACAGCTGAGGGCCATGTTCCTTAGACATGGTATATTGGTCCTACTGTATACCACACCTCCTGTGGCGTTATTGCTTAATCATAGCAGTCAAAACAAGTTAAAATCGACATCCATTGATGGAATTTTTCTATTTAAACTTTTATTGAACTAGGCAAGTCAGTTAAGAACAAATTCTTATTTACAATGACGGCCTACCCTGGCCAAACCCGGACGACGCTGGGCCAATGGGACTCCCAATCACGGCCGGTTGTGATACAGCCTGGAATCGAACCATGGTCTGTAGTGACACCTGAGATGCAGTGCCTTAGATTGCTGCGCCACTCAGGAGAGTTTAATAAGGGTGATTTATCTTTACCCATGCAACATTTTTAAACTTGCAAGAATTATTATTTGATGGAAAACCAAATTTTGCTTCTTAGCCTACGTCATTCATAATGACGTAAATATTCCTTCTTAATTCACTCGATAACATTATGGAAAAAAGGTTTACTGGATAAATGTGGGTTTTCAGAAGTCATCGGGCTAGGAAWTTTAGCTAGACCTGGCAACCCTGCCAGCATGTTGTTTACAATGAGTGTACAAAACATTAGGAACATTCCATGACAGACTGACCAGGTTAAAACAATTGATGTCACCTGTTAAATCCATTTCAATCAGTGTAGATGAAGAGGAGGAGACAGGTTATAGAAAGATTGGTAAGCCTTTAGACAATTGAGACATGGATTGTGTATGTGTGCCATTCACATGGTGAATGGGCTGCTCGGCTTTTCACGGTCAACAGTTCGTATCAAAAATGGTCCAGCACATGTGGAACGCTTTCGACACCTTGTAGAGTCCATGCTCGGACAAATTGAGGCTGTTCTGAGGGCAAAATGTATTCCTAATGTCAGATGCTCATAGCTAGCCCTGTACTACTCAGACAGGACCGCTGCACACTCCTGCAAGGGTATACATATATGGCTCTGAGCCTGACAGTGTTATCATGGGTGGAATTATGTGCATGGAAGTTGTAGTTGGTGTTTCACTTGGTTTTGTGTGAGTCATAATATAACAATGTTATGTATGCTGTCTCCTTTAAAATGTACCTCTGCATTAGGTTACTTTCCTTCATATAAATACACTCCTTTCTTACACTGCCATTGTTAATTCCTTGTTAGTAAAAATGTCATTAGCCTACTGTACAATGTAATATACAGTTGAAGTCAGAAGTTTACATACATTTAGGTTGGAGTCATTAAAACTCGTTTTTCAACCACTCCACAAATTTCTTGTTAACAAACTATAGTTTTGGCAAGTCGGTTAGGACATCTACTTTGTGCATGACAAGTAATTTTTCCAACAATTGTTTACAGATTATTTCACTGTATCACAATACCAGTGGGTCAGAAGTTTACATACACTAAGTTGACTGTGCCTTCAAACAGCTCAGAATATTCCAGATAATTATGTCATGGCTTTAGAAGCTTCTGATAAATGATGTCAATTAGCCTGAGTCAATTGGAGGTGTACCTGTGGATGTATCTCAAGGTCTACCTTCAAACTCAGTGCCTCTTTGCTTGACATCATGGGAAAATCAAAAGAAATCAGCCAAGACCTCAAAAAAATAAAGTTCACCTCCACAAGTCTGGTTCATCCTTGGGCGCAATTTCCAAACGCCTGAAGGTACCACGTTCATCTGTACAAACAATAGTACACAAGTATAAACACCATGGAATGACGCAGTCATCATACCGCTCAGAAAGCAGACGCGTTCTGTCTCCTAGAGATGAACGTACTTTGGTGCAATCCAAGAACAGCAGCAAAGGACCTTGTGAAGATGCTGGAGGAAACAGGTACAAAAGTATCTATATCCACAGTAAAACGAGACCTATATCAACATAACCTGAAAGGCCGCTCAGCAAGAAAGAAGCCACTGCTCCAAAACCGCCATAAAAAAGCCAGACTACGGTTTGAAACTGCACAAAGATCATACTTCTTGGAGAAATGTCCTTTGGTCTGATGAAACAAAAATAGAACTGTTTGGCCATAATGACCATCATTACGTTTGGAGGAAAAAAGGGGACTCGCTGCCAAGCCGAAAGACACCATCCCAACCGTGAAGCACAGGGGTGGTAGCATCATGTTATGGGGGTGCTTTGCTGCAGGAGGGACTGGTTCACTTCACAAAAGATGGCTTCACGAGGGAGGAAAATTATGTGGTATATTCAAGCAACAACTTCCTGACGGATGTCTTGAGATAAAGCTTGGTCACAATGGGTCTCCAAATGGACAATGGCCCCAAGCATCACTACCAAAGTTGTGGCAAAATGGCTTAAGAACAACAAAGTCAGGTATTGGAGTGGCCATCACAAAGCCTGCATCAATCCTATAGAAAATTTTGTGGGCAGAACTGAAAAAGCGTGTGCGAGCAAGGAGGCCTACAAACTGACTCGATTACACCAGCTCTGTCAGGAGGAATGGGCAAACTTCACCCAACTTATTGTGGGTAGCTTGTGGAAGGCTACCCAAAACATTTGACCAAGTAAAACAATTTAAGGCAATGCTACCAATACTAATTGAGTGTATGTAAACTTCTGACCACTGGGAATTTGATGAAAGAAATATAAGCTGAAATAAATCCTTCTCTCTACTATTATTCTGACATTTCACATTCTTAAAATAAAGTGCTGATCCTAACTGACCTAAGACAGGGAATTTTTACTAGGATTACATGTCAGGAATTGTGAAAAACTGAGTTTAAATGTATTTGGCTAAGGTGTATGTAAACTTCCGACTTCAACTGTATGCATAGTAGATACAGTCCTTGTTATGAAGTATTTCTGTGTAACAGCTTACGGTTATTGTGCAGTGTATTATCACAAGAGTCCTTCATATTGTGCTATTGGAGTTCTAGGCCATGACATGGTTCTAGCTCATTCATGTCCTTCCACTACTCTGCTCTATCCATTGTAGCCTGTTATGTGAATATTCCCAATTCCTTCTCTGCACCTTTCAGAACCACCCCATGTACATCTTCTCCTATGTGTGAACACAATTCCTGTGTGTCAACTCTTGGGCTTCTTTATTCCCCTCTAACCGGGGGGTGTCGGTGAGTCACAACCAGTCAAATACGTAGAGCCGGGTTGCCTCTTTCAAACAGTTTCTATTGTGTTTCATCTCACCATCTTGAATAAGCATGCCCCATTCAAGAAATTTAGAACCAGGAACAGATATAGCCCTTGGTTCTCTCCTGACTTGACTGCCTTAACAACAGAAAAACATCCTATGGCGTTCTGCATTAGCATCGACAGCCCGTGATATGCAACTTTTCAGGGAAGCCAGAAACCAATATACACAGGCAGTTAGAACAGCCAAGGCTAGCTTTTTCAAGCAGAAATTTGCTTCCTGCAACACTAATTCAAAAAAGTTCTGGGACACCGTAAAGTCCATGAGAATAAGAACACCTCCTCCCAGCTTCCACCGCTCTGAAGATAGGAAACACTGTCACCACCGACAAAACCCACTATAATTGAGAATTTCAATAAGCATTTTTCTACGGCTGGCCATGCTTTCCACCTGGCTACCCTACCCCGGACAACAGCACTGCCCTCCCCTCTGCTACTCGCCCAAGCCTTCCCATTTCTCTTTCTCCCAAATACAGTCAGCTGATGTTCTAAAAGAGCTGCAAAATCTGGACCCTTACAAATCAGCCGGCTAGATAATCTGGACCCTTTCTTTCTAAAACTATCTGCTGAAATTGTGGCCACCCTTATTACTAGCCTCTTCAACCTCTCTTTCCGTGTCTTGAGATTCCCAAAGATTGGAAAGCAGCTGCGGTTATCCCCCTCTTCAAAGGGGGGACACTTTTGACCCTAACAGCTACAGACCTATATCTATCCTACCTGCCTTTCTAAGGTCTTCGAAAGCCAAGTCAACAAACAGATTACCGACCATTTCGAATCCCACCATACCTTCTCCGCTATGCAATCTGGTTTCAGAGCTGGTCATGGTGCACCTCAGCCACGCTCAAGGTCATAAACGATATCTTAACCGCCATCGATAGGAAACAATACTGTGCAGCCGTATTCATTGACCTGGCCAAGGCTTTTGACTCTGTCAATCACCACATCCTCATCGGCAGACTCGAAGCCTTGGTTTCTCTAATGATTGCCTCGCCTGGTTCACCAACTACTTCTCTGATCGAGTTCAGTGTGTCAAATGGGAGGGTCTGTGTCCGGCCTCTGGCAGTCTCTATGGGGGTCCACAGGGTTCAATTCTTGGACCGACTCTCTTCTCTGTATACATCAATGATGTCGCTCTTGCTGCTGGTGATTCTCTGATCCACCTCTACGCGACGACACTATTCTGTAATCTTCTGGCCCTTCTTTTGACACTGTGTTAACAACCCTCCAGGCGAGCTTCAATGCCATACAACTCTCCTTCCGTGGCCTCCAATTGCTCTTAAATACAAGTAAAACTAAATGCATGCTCTTCAACCGATCGCTGCCTGCACCTGCCCGCCTGTCCAACATCACTACTCTGACGGCTCTGACTTAGAATATGTGGACAACTACAAATACCTAGGTGTCTGGTTAGACTGTAAACTCTCCTTCCAGACTCACATCAAACATCTCCAATCCAAAGTCAAATCTAGAATTGGTTCCTATTCCGCAACAAAGCATCCTTTACTCATGCTGCCAAACATACCCTTGTAAAACTGACCATCCTACCAATCCTCGACTTCGGTGATGTCATTTACAAAATAGCCTCCAAAACCCTACTCAATAAATTGGATGCAGTCTATCACAGTGCCATCCGTTTTGTCACCAAAGCCCCATATACTACCCACACTGCGACGTACTCCTCGTTGGCTGGCCCTCGCTTCATACTCGTCGCCAAACCCACTGGTTCCAGGTCATCTACAAGACCCTGCTAGGTAAAGTCCCCCTTATCTCAGCTCGCTGGTCACCATAGCAGCACCTACCTGTAGCACGCGCTCCAGCAGGTATATCTCTCTAGTCACCCCAAAACCAATTCTTCCTTTGGACGCCTCTCCTTCCAGTTCTCTGCTGCCAATGACTGGAACGAAGTACAAAAATCTCTGAGCTGGAACACTTATCTCCTCACTAGCTTTAAGCACCAGCTGTCAGAGAGCAGCTCATAGATTACTGCACCTGTACATAGCCCATCTATAATTTAGCCCAAACAACTACCTCTTTACCTACTGTATTTATTTTATTATATTTGCTCCTTTGCACCCCATTTTTCTGTCCTACTTTGCGCTTTCTCTCCACTGCAAACCAACCATTCCAGTGTTTTTTATTTTTTTTTTATTTTATTTACTTGCTGGTTGTATTCACTTCGCCTCCATGGCCTTTTTATATTTTTATATTTTATACATATATTTGTTTGCTTCACCTCCCTTATCTCACCTCACTTGCTCACATTGCATATAGACTTATTTTTTTTTTTCACTGTATTATTGACTATGTTTGTTTACTCCATGTGTAACTATGTGTTGTTGTAGTGTCGAACTGCTTTGCTTATCTTGGCCAGGTCGCAATTGTAAATGAGAACGTGTTCTCAATTTGCCTACCTGGTTAAATAAAGGTTAAATTAAAAATTAAAAAATAAATAAAATAAATCTTCTCATTTCATGCCAGTCCCATGTTATCTGTACCTTGCTATATAATGTTTGGAAAATACCTCGCACAGAGGACAGAGAGACAGTTTCATACATCCCCCTCATAATCAACAGTGGCTTGTGTTCAAAGCAAGCCACTCATGAATAGAAAACATGTCAAGTGAAATACTGAACTTAATAGCCAACATCAGAAACATAATTTAATGGGATCAGTGAGTTTGGCTACTCTCATATTCTAAATGACTCCAACTTCAGTTCATTAAACTTTCAAATGGAAATCATAGAATTGACTCCCCCCTACTCTTTACCCAAATCTCAGCCATAACAGTGCAACAATGCAATGCAGTGTGAGTTTACTAGCCTACCACAACAATCGTGACATGATGACAAAGTAATGAGATATGAGAACCCCACACATAGCCTATACGCAGCTTCCAATCAGTGCGTATATATGGACTGTTAGAGCAAAAATTAAACATGCAGCCAGGTCAAAACATTGAATTATGGATGTCCTCGGAACTGTTCAGTGAGGAATCCCTTCTTTCTGCGGGTACATTGCTGCTATTAGGCCTATGCTGCATGGAGAAGGGTGGATTTGCGGCACGCAATTCAGGGAGTTCCTGCATCTGTAGGAACCTCTCTTTAAACTTCTATTGGCCAATTTTTAAGCTAGGACAGAAAGGAGGTGGGGCGCTCCAATACAATAGGTACCATAAAGTTGAATCACAACCTCCGATAAACCCCACAGAAGAAGGGCCGATAAACCCCACAGAAGAAGGGCCGAGGGCGACAACGGTAGACGGTGTCCTTTACCCCCGCCTGTCGGTCACTAACTAGCAAGCATGCTAGCTCACTGTGTAGCCACACCTCTCGCCTAGTGTGTACCGGTCAGAGTAGCTAGCAGGAGGCGAGGGTCTGTCCAGCACTGTTTTCCCGCAGTTCTGTTAATGAAGGTGAGTGCAGGTGTTGGGCAGGCGGGTGGGAAGGTCACTGTCTAACAGTGTCGCCCCCGCCTCCCACTAGGTAGTAAGAGGTCCAGTACATAGCAGCCAGGAGGTGGGGACGAAAAACTCAGATAATACCACAGACAGAAGGGGAAATNCAGACACATCACAGGGGCAGTAAAGCTGAAGCATCATTTTAGAATGTGCTCACTACCAATATAGTGCACTAAGTTATATAGACTTATCGCTTTGCCAAAGTTTTTTAATGGCGTTGTTAGGAGTGCACGGTTGAATTGAGTTTGGGAACATATGCACTTCAAAGGAGGCGTTCCCTAACGGAAATATGCAAATACATGCTACAATGCGCCAATAGGATCTCGCTAACTCCTGCTTAGCTTTGCCCACCTCCTTGCTTGTTCTGCCCACTATGCTTCATACTCCCAAAAATGACACACATTAACTATCTTGGGTTAGTTATAAATATCTTTGATAATACTTTTATTTCCCTTTTGACACACTATTGTTTGCATGAGAAAATGAGAGCTAGCGCCAAATGATTCGCAAACCGTTACAAAGTAACAACTGTGTAGCTAACATGTTTGTTTCCATATGGAGCGCGTGTGTTTAGTGTCAGTGGTCGCAGCACACCTCAAAGCTACAACAGGCTGGCAGACAGTAGTTATCGCGACACTGCTGAAAGGAACGTATCCGCTGTTCTGAAATGCAGACTGAGTAAACAAAGGAAACTGCGCCTACCTCAATCCGATCCTCTATCCATCAACACGTTTAGCTGTTAGCTGTATTTTACCTCTGACAGTCGTATGAAACAAGTGTAAATAAATATGATTTATTAGATGGTTACCTTGCGATCCCATATATTCCCTTCAATCGAGAAAATATCCCCCTGTTGAACACAGAGAAAAACTGAAGTAGTAAACATTGACACACGTCAGATAACATTCGCTTACTTTAGAATTCAGCAGCGAGGAACCAAACGATTCTGTTCAAATTCCTAAGTGGCACGTCCATAATCATTTTACTAAATAGAATGCGGCGTGGGGTAAATTGTCTCACCTTTTGCCGTAGCTGTCAGATGAGTTTTAGAGATTATGGAACTAGCTACACCATCTTCCATTGGACGAGGCCTGAAAATCGTGTACTGCAGTGGATATGTTGATAAGTATTTTGTAGTCAAGACATACTTAATATCCACTCTAAGCTATCCGTAACGTTAGCTAACAATTCATCCGAGTCCCCTGCTCGCTCGCTACTGGAGTTTGACTTCCTATTTCCACGTCCTTGAGACAGACTACTACAACATCAACCCCTACTTACAGACTAGGCTACGATTCCATGTTAGCTGTTTCATTCGGCTTGTGACAGCTGCATACTCAAGACAAATACTTACAGAAATTGTTTGCACTTCCAACCATGTCTTAGCCTTTAAAGTCCATGGCCGTGTTTGAGAGCATCATGTCCACGATGCATTGTGGGTAAATGGTGAACGATTGACTGATCTACAAATAATAATGAGTGTTTTTTTTATGAAGCAAGGTGATTTGTAGACCAGTCAGTCGGTAGTCTTCTGCAATGTCGATCGAGCTCAATGTCTGACAGTTTAATGACGAGCCAAACATAAGCAGGAAGTTCGTCATAAGAACCCTCTGTGATTGGTAAAAAACATTTAGGCAAGGGTGTGATGGGACTGAATCATCTTCTAGAGCAATTCAGGGAAATCCACAGACGCACTTCTAAGCACACATAATGTATTTGTAGCACATGCATTACCTGAGTGAAACGCCCTATTTAACAATGTAAGATTGGGCAAGTCCATGGAGTGGAATTCTCAATTCAATTCAATTCAAGGGGCTTTATTTACATTTACATTTAAGTCATTTAGCAGACGCTCTTATCCAGAGCGACTTACAAATTGGTGCATTCACCTTATGATATCCAGTGGAACAACCACTTTACAATTGGCATGGGAAACATGTGTTAACATTGCCAAAGCAAGTGAGGTAGATATTATACAAAAGTGAAATAAACAATACAAATTAACAGTAAACATTACACATACAGAAGTTTCAAAACAATAAAGACATTACAAATGTTATATTATATATATACAGTGTTGTAACAATGTACAAATGGTTAAAGCACACAAGTTAAAATAAATAAGCATAAATATGGGTTGTATTTACAATGGTGTTTGTTCACTGGTTGCCCTTTTCTTGTGGCAACAGGTCACAAATCTTGCTGCTGTGATGGCACACTGTGGAATTTCTCCCAGTAGATATGGGAGTTTATCAAAATTGGATTTGTTTTCAAATTCTTTGTGGATCTGTGTAATCTGAGGGAAATATGTCCTGTCTCTTATACACATCTAGATGTGTATAAGAGACAGCATTTTGTGGGCAGTGTGCACATAGCCTGTCTTCTCTTGAGAGCCATGTCTGCCTACGGCGGCCTTTCTCAATAGCAAGGCTATGCTCACTGAGTCTGTACATAGTCAAAGCTTTCCTTAAGTTTGGGTCAGTCACAGTGGTCAGGTATTCTGCCACTGTGTACTCTCTGTTTAGGGCCAAATAGCATTCTAGTTTGCTCTGTTTTTTTGTTAATTCTTTCCAATGTGTCAAGTAATTATCTTTTTGTTTTCTCATGATTTGGTTGGGTCTAATTGTGCTGTTGTCCTGGGGCTCATTCTCTCTGTCTCTCTCTCACACACACACGGGCCGGTACAGGTACACCATGCCATTAGGTTCCAGACCGCAAGGTAGAGGTTGTGGCATGAACCAACTACTATATCTATTGGCCTTCAGAAAGGTCTTGTTAGGGTTGCGTCAATTCAATCTGGTATAAGGACAAGTATGACGATGAGTCACCGATTGTATACTATATACTTTTTATTAACTAAGCAATAAATGGCAAATGCAACTTTCGTATATACGGGTTCAATATAACATCACGCAGGATGAGACACAGAACTGGGCAACACCCCAAAACCCCTCCCCTATATACTCTAACAGTGTTAGTTCCTGCTTCAGAGCAAGCCTGTTAGAGTAGAGGTCCAGTTTGGTTTAGACTTACTGGCCTATCGCTGGTGTTGGCGCTTAAGCTAGTCCAGCCCCTTAGCGCTTCGGAGGGTCCGCTGATATCTTGATTGAGTGTTGCTGTCTGTCCCCTCATTCCTGTTGTTGCACTCACAGTTCCTGTTATCGTGTCTTTTCAGTACTTTCCCATCCCTGCTACCCCTCGTGATGTGCACCCCTCCTCTCCCAAGATTAGTCAAGTCATGCGATATGTCTAGCCACACTTTGTTGCACAATTATAACACACACACACATATGTTCAATGTACTTATCCCCCCCCCCCCATACAATCAATAAAACTCAGACCTCACAATCCCCCTTTATACACCCCTATGGGGTGTATCCAACTTAAGTATCTTTATACTGGGTTGCCGTTGAACCCAGGAACTTGAAACCAATGACTTTGGAAAGAGTGTTGTATGTTAACATGTGTTAAGACAAGTACACGTGTGTTTTTTTTTAGATTCCCCCTTTTGACACCCACAAGGGTGTCATCAAAACAAGATTAGTTAACCAAAAACACACAGTATAGATAAAATCCCTCTATACAACCTGTACCAGGTGGGCTCGTCACCACCCGGGAACTTTAAACCCTCCTGCGAAAGCTTGATTCCGTGTCAGCATCTCCCACTGGAACCTCAAGCAATGGCATCATACCAGAGGCCCTTGCCACATCTGTAACAGACTTMTTCAAACAAGGTATGATACAGGCAGCACAGCACATGAGCATAAGAAAAACAACAACTAGRGTCAGAAATCCAGTAACCATCATTGCAGTGTACTTACCAAACCAACCACCCAGCCAGGGGAACAGTCCACTCTCCTCCACACCTGCAAGACCCTTCATCTCCACCGATAACCTTGCCAACCCACTCAGAGCTTTTGAAATGCTCCCATCCGGACTAGTATTGTTAGGGACAAACGTGCAACATTGTTCTCCGAACATTTTACATACACCTCCCTGGTTGGCCAGAATCATGTCCAGTGCTAGTTTATTTTGTCTACTGGTTCGAGAGGTGGCATCCAATTGTTCAGCCATCCCCGTGAGTGCTGTGTGGGTGTAGTTAACAAATCGCTGTTGATTATAGTAGATATAATTGATCCAGGCATTTTGTTTAGCATCAACAATAGCTGGGCCAATAATGGGCATCAAATGCCACAGGCCATCATTCCTGTTTAATGCCTGGAATTCGTGGGGGACCCCTATTGGGACCCCCAACAGGTTGGTGAGGATGTTATCTGTACCCTCGGACCAAGGAGCGTCACGGTTCTGCCGTCTCCTGGGTTGGTCCCGAGCCTCTGTGTCATGTGTAGCTCCCAGGAGTTGGTTAGCTGTAACCTCAATAATAGTCAATGGTGTTATCAGACTGGCCAAAGCACATGTGCCCTGCCAGTCTCTTTTCAAAATAGGGGTCAACCGCCTGACAGGTTCACACATCCACCATACATCAGCAACACCTCTAGTTTGGTTCAGCCCTTCAACGGGCCAGGTGGCATTAATAGTAACATTAGTGATGCAGTCAGCAGTAGAGAGCCTCCCATAGTCTATACCCCTACCTGTACCAGTGATACAGCTGTAATATCCCCCATACGCCTTAACCCCCCATGGTGCCTTCTGGGGAGGGACTTCTGGGAACACAAGACTCAGAGTTTTACACWGGGTTGAATTTAGCTTATTATGATAAAAACTTTCCAATATGCACATCCAACCTTTCCCATTGCTAAGAGCAAATGGGTGAGTAGCCAGAATAGGTCTGGCATGTCCACATACGACACAGTCCTTTCTATTAAGTGTTTTGGCTGTTTACCTCATATAGGCTAACCACMTATTCTCCCTACCCTCTTAACCAGTTTCGGTCCCCAATTGGTCACTATCTGAGATGTCTTTCACATTTATTACCTGTACCGGATTGGAGAGCTTAGGTGATGGTGTGGGACTTGGTCTTGAAGTGGTGGAGGAGTTCGGCTGAACCTGGACCTGGCCTGTTGGAACTGGTGGTGGTTTTGGCAGTACTGTGATGGTAACCATCCCCATCGTATCCCAATCAGATATGACCAGCAGTCCTGTAAAGCCCCACCCTCTCCCAGAGAACACATCATCAGCCAGAGACCAAGCAACACTTTCACTTCTATGAACGCTCACAGCGGGGAAAGGGCGGGTATAAGGGGGTAGGAGTTGGCCCCCAGTACCCTGTTGGTTCTGGTTCTGCTCCTACCCCTGTGATTGTTCGACAGTGTCAGTGTGTCTTACCCTCCTACAAGTGTGAAATGCTCTCAGGTAGCTCTTTCAGCTATTCTCACTGTGAATGCAGTCACAAGGAGTGCTTGGTATGGCCCCTCCCGATGGGGCTGCATTCCATCTATTCTCCTCAGGGACTGGATTGAGTGAATCACCTTCTCCTTTAATTCACCTGTAATGCATAAAATCTTGGACATACAGGTTTGGTTAACAAACAGTTTCTCATTTGTTCTAACTGATTATATCTTTAACTTCTATGCCTATTTGTTTGCTAGATTTTTTTTTTTTAATTAGTTTATCATCCAATAGGCCACATCCTATCCTAGACCACAACTTACCCCTCCCTAACCCTAACCCTAACCCTAACCCTAACCCTAACCCACCTTGCCTAACCTAACCAATGACTTGGTAAAATTAGTAAATTATCCTTATGTCTGACATTATCATGTAGGAACGCCCCTTTCATTCGCCGCATGTCAAATTCTCCCTTGGGCGTCCATTCATATCTATCCTTTTCCAATTCTCTGTCAAGTGACTTATCTATTTTAAAATGTATCTGTGCTGCTTATATATGTTAACCCTTTTCTCTCCTATCTTATTTCACAGCCTACCTTGCTCATTTCCTGGTCCCCCCTCTCCACTMTGCTCTCAAACCTTCAAGGTCTCAACAGTGCGGGGTAGACCCCTCTGTCTGCCTTTTTCTCATAATAGTCAATAACAACTATGTGTTCCTTTCAAATATTAACTAAGTGTCTCACTGTTTTGGCTTTATCTAAAATCATGGATAAAAATAAATAAAAAAACATGTCTTATAGTGTCAATCTCTAAAGTCCTTACATAACCTTAATCAACCTATCTCCATCCTATCAATAATCTTAAATCATCACATATGTCATATACCCCTGTCAATTTTAATACTATTTAAATAAAAATCTTCTAATGGCCAAAACAAATGCTAACCATATCAAATCCTTTCTTTACTAATAAGCTCTCTCCCCCAAGAGTCCACTATATTTTATTTAACAATAACATTGGTTATCCTTAAACTCAGTCTCATAAATAATTAATATATGTTTTACAGTGTGGATACCTTATCCACAGTAAAATACCACTCCTAAGAACTGAAACTTATTTATTTTCATTAATAACTTTAATGCTTATGTATTTTCCTGCCCTATTGGCTTAAAATATCTCCTGTTCAAAGGGATTTTTTCTGTTGTAATACCAAATCAATAATAGCCAATTCAAAACCTTCATAGCCAATGTTTAAAAGCAGAATCCTGAACCACTTCCTCTTTCTCCCTAGAGTTTATTCCCCTGCTCCCCATAATTTGTCCTACCTCAATTCCACTTTTTCCTCTGTGGTTCAAACTATAATTATGTCTGAGAGCTATAAACTCCATTATAATTAATTTACCTCAAAACTAGTATCCCAAATGACCACAAATTCATTAACTTCATTATCCCCCCCCCCCCCCCCCCCCCCCCTGTGGCTGATCAGACCACCTGGAATGCAATGAAAACTGGTCAAAGGTTACACCACCCCCTTACATTCGTGTTCCATACCATGTCTAGACATACTAAAGAACCCTTTATCTTAAAAAAAATTCCCTTGTCTAATTAAAACTCAGAAAATAAAACTCCTAATATTCCATATATGAGTGTACCCCTTTAAGATATCTTGTCTCTGGGAACATGGAAATCCCCTTAACCCAAACGTTTACTACAAAAACAAAACCTAATAATTATGATAATACCCTAAAATCATTCCTTTTAAATTTCCTCGATGTTTCATGTAACTCATTCAGTCTTTCTCCAAATTTTCTCCCCAAAATACTTTATACCCTGCCATTACACTCACACAACTGTGATAACCGTGTACTGTCCCTTTAAAATAAAACACTCCCAGCCAGCCATACCAGTTTGCGGGCCGTTCATTGTTCCCCATAATGAAAACAGATAATGTTTAGAATACGTTTACTTCTTGTTCGAATTCCCTGGTGTTACCTAACCAAAAACCAATACCCGGGAAATAACCACAACTTTTTACGATTCAACTATTCTTACCTCCCTATCTTATAGCCAAATATAGCCCAATGAAACGCCTAGCAATTCTGTTGTTAGCTGCAGCATCTTTTCAGACTATCCCTACAATATTCAGCTACTTAAAAAAAAAATGTATTTGGAACTTTTAATAACTTCTGAAAAGTGGCTCAAAGCTATAATGCACGCATTCGGGTATTTACCACTCAGGCCTCCATCCGCCATCAAGTTTTTACATTCCTGGTCTCCCATGCACCTGTTGATGACAGCCACCATGTCTCCCATGGTGAGTTCATCGGAAGCGGTTAGACTCTCAAAGGTCTTTACCCACCTACATCCAGACTCTTCAGGTAAAGGTAGGGCCTCCACCAGGGTCAATAGATCTCTGTGGGCCCATGGTTTATAAATGGGTTGTCCACCAGGTTGTTGTCGCAGGGGCAGCATCAGTCCTTTCAGCCCCCACCCCCTTTGCTGCGTGTGTTATGTGCAGGTCCAGTTGGTGCATCACAGAGACCGCCCTCGAATTTTCCGTTCAAGTACCATACTCCATCACTTTGGCAGCTGGGCTCTTCTTGTTCCTCTGCTTCATTGCTGTGGTGGCCCAGCTGTATGCAGTATCCCTCTTGTCTTATTGCTTCATCCTGTTGCTTCCTCTTCTCCTCTCTTAGTCTCTGTTCCTCTTTCTTCTGTTCATTGTCCATTCTATCCAGAGTGAATTGCATCACCCTCAGTTCCTCCTGGTCTCGTCGTGCCTTTGACTGCATTATTCTCAGTTCCTCCTGGTCTTGTCGTGCCTTTGACTGCACTTTATCCTCGAGAATCTTCTGCTGCTTTTCTCTCTCACATGCTCGAGTCAGGCTGTCTTCTGACCACTCTTGTCTCTCTCTCAGCTGCACGCTATCTCTATCCACTTCCATGCTGCATATACTGTTCCTACTTCCCTCACTTTCATCACTTACGTGTATCTTGCTTAGTTCAGCTATTCCTTCCCTGATGGCACGGGCTGTTACCAGTAGGGCCTCAATCTCGTCCTTCCGATCCTGTGATACTGGGACCCAATCTGTGTCTTGACTACCCTCTGGTCTCTTATTATAATTAACTGTGGCGCTCAAATCCAGAACTGGTGCCATCATCTTGGGTCCGTCGTATGGAGGAGGTGCACTGGGTTTGGGCAGTTCGGGATAGAGCCTCATCGATTTCTGGGTTCGGTGTGTCTTCACTACACATGTCACGCAATTTTTCCAACATAGCCAGACCGATCCTTTCTTTCAATTCATTGCTCCCTCGCAATTCAATATTGTAAGTCCCTCAAGCAACTCTGGGGCACAGGCACCTATCCCACTCTAGCCTCAACCAGGCTTTCACCTCAACTTCGGGATGAAACAACGTGAGAGAGGCCTGAAAGCCGAGGCTGATCCCACTAACAATAATGTAGAATATGAAGGAGGGCAGCTAGTCCCGAAGTGGCGATGCTTTACATTGTGTATAGCATAGCCATTCACATATACACAGAAAAAAATAACACAATGTCCCTTGTCTGTCACAAATGTTGAATAAAATGATATTTGAACTTACTCTACAGATTGTCCGCGGGGTTGGTCCTTCACCTGGTCGAAATTTGAGACAAAATATCTACAGGAAAGTATTATTAAACCAACTTCAAAACCATTGGTGTAAAGTACTTCAGTAAAAATAATTTAAAGTACTTCTTAAGTCGTTTTTTGGGGCTTCTGTATTTTACTATTTATATTTTCAACAACTTTTCCTTTTACTCCACAACATTCCTAAAGAAAATACTTTTTACTCCATAAATTTTCCTTGACACCCAAAAGTACTATTTACATTTTGAAAGCTTAAAAGGACAGGAAAATGGTCCAATTCACACACTTATCAAGAGAACATCCCTGGTCATCCCCACTGCCTCTGATCTGGCGGACTCAATAAACACAAATACTTCATTTGTAAATTATGTCTGAGTGTTGGAGTGTGCCCTTGGCTATCTATAAATTTAAAAAACAAGACAATTGTGCCATTTGGTTTGYCTAATATAAGTTATTTTAAATTATTTATACTTTTACTTTTGATACTTAAGTATATTTTTGCAATTACATTTACTTTTGATACTTAAGTATATTTCAAACCAAATACTTTTAGACTTTTACTCAAGTAGTATTTTACTGGGGGACTTTCAATTTGACTTGAGTCATATTCTATTATGGTATCTTTACTTTTCTCAAGTAGTATTTTACTTTCAATTTGACTTGAGTCATATTCTATTAAGGTATCTTTACTTTTCTCAAGTATGATGATTGGGTACTTTTTCCACCACTGTTCAAATTGCGGGTCTTTGTGTGTGTGGCAGTCAAGATGTGTTTATTCATTTTTTTATTTTCTATTTTTTTATTTCACCTTTATTTAACCAGGTAGGCTAGTTGAGAACAAGTTCTCATTTGCAACTGAGACCTGGCCAAGATAAAGCAAAGCAGTTCGACACATACAACAACACAGATTTACACATGGAATAAACAAACATACAGTCAATAATACAGTAGAAAAAAGTATATACTGTATACAGTATGTGCAAATGAGGTAGGATAAGGGAGGTAAGGCAATAAATAGGCCAATAGTGGCGAAGTAATTACAATATAGCAATTAAACACTGGAACGGTAGATGTGCAGAAGATGAATGTGCAATTAGAGATACTGGGGTGCAAAGGAGCAAGATGAATAAATAAATACAGTATGGGGATGAGGTAGTTGGATGGGCTATTTACAGATGGGCTATGTACAGGTGCAGTGATCTGTGAGCTGCTCTGACAGCTGGTGCTTAAAGCTAGTGAGGGAGATATGAGTCTCCAGCTTCAGAGATTTTTGCAGTTCGTTCCAGTCATTGGCAGCAGAGAACTGGAAGGAAGGGCGACCAAAGGAGGAATTGGCTTTGRGGGTGACCAGTGAGATATACCTGCTGGAGCGCGTTCTACGGGTGGGTGCTGCTATGGTGACCAGTGAGCTGAGATAAGGAGGGGCTTTACCTATTAGAGACTTGTAGATGACCTGGAGCCAGTGGGTTTGGCGACGAGTATGAAGCAAGGGCCAGCCAACGAGAGCGTACAGGTCGCAGTGGTGGGTAGTATATGGGGCTTTGGTGACAAAACGGATGGCGCTGTGATAGACTGCATCCAATTTGTTGAGTAGAGTGCTAGAGGCTATTTTGTAAATGATATCGCCGAAGTCAAGGATCGGTAGGATGGTCAGTTTTACGAGGGTATGTTTGGCAGCATGACTGAAGGATGCTTTGTTGTGAAATAGGAAGCCAATTCTGGATTAAATTTTGGATTGGAGATGCTTAATGTGAGTCTGGAAGGAAAGTTTACAGTCTAACCAGACACCTAGGTATTTGTAGTTGTCCACATATTCTAAGTCAGAACCGTCCAGAGTCGTGATGCTGGACGGGTGGGCGGGTGCGGGCAGAGATCGGTTGAAGATCATGCATTTAGTTTTACTTGCATTTAAGAGCAGTTGGAGGCCATGGAAGGAGAGTTGTATGGCATTGAAGYTCGTCTGGAGGTTAGTTAACACAGTGTCCAAAGAAGGGCCAGAGGTATACAGAATGGTGTCGTCTGCGTAGAGGTGGATCAGAGAATCACCAGCAGCAAGAGCGACATCATTGATGTATACAGAGAAGAGAGTCGGCCCGAGAATTGAACCCTGTGACACCCCCATAGAGACTGCCAGAGGTCCGGACAACAGGTCCTCCGATTTGACACACTGAACTCTATCAGAGAAGTAGTTGATGAACCAGGCGAGGCAATCATTTGAGAAACCAAGGCTGTTGAGTCTGCTGATAAGAATGTGGTGATTGACAGAGTCGAAAGCCTTGGCCAGGACGATGTATACGGCTGCACAGTAATGTCTCTTATCGATGGCGGTTATGATATCGTTTAGGACCTTGAGTGTGGCTGAGGTGCACCCATAACCAGCTCTGAAACCAGATTGCATAGCGAAGAAGGTACGGTGGGATTCTAAATGGTCGGTAATCTGTTTGTTAACTTGGCTTTCGAAGACCTTAGAAAGGCAGGGTAGGATAGATATAGGTCTGTAGCAGTTGGGTCTAGAGTGTCTCCCCCTTTGAAGAGGGGGATGACCGCAGCAGCTTTCCAATCTTTGGGAATCTCAGACGATACGAAAGAGAGGTTGAACAGGCTAGTAATAGGGGTTGCAACAATTTCGGCAGATCATTTTAGAAAGAGAGGGTCCAGATTATCTAGCCCGGCTGATTTGTAGGGTCCAGATTTTGCAGCTCTTTCAGAACATCAGCTATCTGGATTTGGGTGAAGGAGAAATGGGAGAGGCTTGGGTGAGTTGCTGTGGGGGGTGGAGGGCTGTTGATTGGGGAAGGGGTAGCCAGGTGGAAAGCATGGCCAGCTGTAGAAAAATTCTTATTGAAATTCTCAATTATAGTGGATTTATCAGTGGTGACAGTGTTTCCTAGCCTCAGAGCAGTGGSCAGCTGGGAGGAGGTGCTCTTATTCTCCATGGACTTTACAGTGTCCCAGAACTTTGAGTTTGTGCTACAGGATGCAAATTTCTGCTTGAAAAAGCTAGCCTTAACTTTCCTAACTGCCTGTGTATATTGGTTCCTAACTTCCCTGAAAAGTTGCATATCACGGGGGCTATTCGATTCTAATGCAGAACGCCACAGGATGTTTTTGTGCTGGTCAAGGGCAGTCAGATCTGGAGAGAACCAAGGGCTATATCTGTTCCTGGTTCTATATTTTATGAATGGTACCTGGTGGGTTCATTGATCATTTGTGTGAGATTGAGGGCATCAAGCTTAGATTGTAGGATGGCTGGGGTGTTAAGCATGTCCCAGTTTAGGTCACCTAGCAGCACGAGCTCTGAAGATAGATTGGGGGCAATCAATTCACATATGGTGTCCAGGGCATAGCTGGGGGCAGAGGGTGGTCTATAGCAAGCGGCAACGGTGAGAGACTTGTTTCTGGAAAGGTGGATTTTTAAAGTAGCTCAAATTGTTTGGGTACAGACCTGGATAGTAAGACAGAACTCTGCAGGCTATCTCTGCTGTAGATTGCAACACCGCCCCCTTTGGCAGTTCTATCTTGTCGGAAAAGGTTATAGTTAGGGATGTACATTTCAGGGGTTTTGGTGGTCTTCCTAAGCCAGGATTCAGACACGGCTAGGACATCCGGTTTGGCAGAGTGTGCTAAAGCAGTGAATAAACAAACTTAGGGAGGAGGCTTCTAATGTTAACATGTATGAAACCAAGGCTTTTACGGTTACAGAAGTCCACAAATGAGAGCACCTGGGGAGTAGGAGTGGAGCTAGGCACTGCAGGGCCTGGATTAACCTCTACATCACCAGAGGAACAGAGGAGGAGTAGATTAAGGGTACGGCTAAAGGCTATCAGAACTGGTCGTCTAGTACGTTCGGAACAGAGAGTAAATGGAGCAGGTTTCTGGGCGCGATAGAATAGAGTCCAGGCATAATGTACAGGCAAAGGTATGGTAGGATGTGAGTACATTGGAGGTAAACCTAGGCATTGAGTAATGATGAGAGAGATATTGTCTCTAGAGACGTTTAAACCAGGTGATGTCACCGCATATGTGGGAGGTGGAACTAAATGGCTGGTTAAGGCATATTGAGCAGGGCTAGAGGCTCTACAGTGAAATAAGACAATAATCACTAACCAGGACAGTAATGGACAAGACATATTGATATTAGGGAGAGGCATGCGTAGCCAGGTGATCATAGGGGTCCAGTGAGTTGTTGGGCTGGCTGGAGACACGGCGATTCAGACAGCTAGCAGGCCGGGGATAGCAAGCTAGCAGAAGGGCCTTAGAGGGACGTCTCGACGGAGGAAAGTCTGTTTTAGCCTGTTTTAGTCTGTTTTAGCTCATGACCTAAGGCACATGCACAATATGGAAGTATATGCATGCAATACATGCATACTAATCAGTCTTGCAGGCGTTTACATGGTTTTGCCAAATGTCAGGTGATTGAAATTTCAACGGCAGTCCCGGTGCTCTAAAAAAATAGCGTCAATAATACTTAACTGTGTCTATTTTTTCTCAAATTTCAACTAGTTAAAGGATCAAACGCTCAGAAAACTGTTAGAGTAAGTTAAAATGGAATTGTATTCAACATTTTGGCTTGTCGGGGACTTTCCAAGTTTTTGCAATGCTTTGTTTCAGACATGTATACCAAGAACTGGTATCACAGTCTGATTTAGGCAAGGTGGTAGCCAGCCATGGGGCCCAAAGGTTCCACAACCTGGTGCAGCAAGGGCTCAAGCCCTTTTGACTTTCTTTCAAGGGCCCACCTCGTAATGAATCTTACCAGACAAACGTTATTACAAACACTTGAATCTAAAGTTAGTTTAAGGTTAATCTCTTGTGGACAAACTACCACAGGAGGTGATTGGTGAGGACGGGCTCGTGGTAATCGCTGGAGCGGAATCTGTGGAATGATATAAACTACATCAAACATGGTTTCCAGACATTATTATGAGCCGCCTCTCCTGCTGAAACTATGTAAACATAAATGGTACTGACCAATTACACAATACTTTAGTTCTGGGTTAAACCGATATTAGGGTAATCGTTTGTGGGTGGGTATAATTTGTGGAACATTCCAACAGGAATCTGGTTCCAAAAACTTCATAAATTACATTGTTGCCAACAAACAACGCATGATCAATTCAACTAGCTGACGAATAGGCATCAACTCACCACGTAGCTTATTCTTAATGTTTGTCCATAGGCTAACATAGTGAGGACAGACATTTTCCAGAATAAAGTGGTAAGTGAAAAACTTAATGAAATCGCCCACTCCCTACCTGGTATCTTATTCTTCCGCTATACAACTTTATATGCGTTATTTGTTGACAACCTTGTTATTTACAAAAAAAATTGAACCGATTCCTGTTGGAACGTTCCACAAACTATACCCAACCGTAGTTTGTCGCTGTATTCTAATTCCAAGAGGGTTATTTGCATAAATCCGGAAGTTGAGTCAGTTATTTCTTGCAGCCAGGCGTTCTGGTACTTGTAGTTCTTTTTACACCCATCTTAGCTCTACACTCCTATCACAGTAAGTATTTCTCGTGACAATCTGTCGACATCTAACTTAGAATTGTGTGCCACTATATGTGTTAGTTATCGTAAATAGGTATTTTTAAGTTTGGTATTACTGAGGAATTCACATTTTATGGTTATCATCTCGTATGATTTCGCTAGCAAGCTAACTAACAACGCCAGTCTCTTGTCTCGAAACCAACGTGAGCTAGCTGTGTCTCTTTTAGTTAGTTTCCAAATAACATTTGTACATAATACACTATTAAACATTCCATAGGGTGTGAGATGGCCATCTACTTAAATGTGCAACAAGAGTGTGTGAATAAAGTGGGATAGCTAACTAGCAAGCAAACAAGTCAACTTGTTATCAAGCCAGTTGGATAGCTAACGTTAGCTAGCTAAACCAGCAGTATGCCCCATACCTTGTATTGCATCATGAAATTCTAGGTTATATTCCAGGCAGTTCTAACAATTTTCATTTAGAAGACCTCAAGTTACTGTAGTTAACCTTTTTTAGTTATTACTTCTGCAGTGTCATATCGTGTTCATGTATGACACAGTTACTTGTACTGTAGCTCAAGTTACACCGTTTAGTTGTTCCATATTTCACAGCTTGTCATGTCTTGGCCCATCCAAACACACCTTAGCCAAACCTGTTACCCATTTCAGTCACATTTAGACATTATTACACCCTTTACTCTGACCAGAGGTTTTGCTATTGAATGACTATTGAATGACTAACGTTACCTGCCTGGCTTTTCACATAGCTGTCTGTGCAAGCCTAGCCAATAACCTCTAAATTGCTTATGTTTGTTTAAATTGACCAATAATTTTGTGTGGATGCTAGGTTTTTGTCTTGATTAGAAGGGTTGGTGGTGGTCGACCACACCATTTTGTTTCTTGTTATTTGTGAAACTACACAACCAAATTGACTCAATGTTTTTGTTGACAGACATGCCAGGTGAAACCACCACAGAGACAGTCCCAGCAATGGAGCTGCAACAGTCACAGGCAGACACTGGTTAGTATCTTATTTATATTTCTCAATGTGTCTGTGCAGTCCTCGAGGCTGTCTCTTGACCTGGCATGATGTGTTTTTCCACATATGGGGTCCAGGAACTCAACAGCAAAATTACTAAACAATCGGTTTCTCTTTTCTTAATATGGCATTTCTTTACTCTGCTCATACTAGACCAAACCTTGTGTGTGTAATCTCACGTAAACTCTAACATAGAATCCAACAGGGTTTGTTTTGGTTTCCTGGACTCTTAAACATCTAGTGTACTCACCTATACTTTATGAGGTTTCTTTGTACTGTACTCACCTGCACTGTATGAGTTTTGTCTTGGGACTGGGGTGTAATGGACAAACTAATACACCATGATACTTTTTCTTGTGGTGTCTTGCATGGAACATAATCTGTCTCCAAAAAACAGACTGCAAAATGTCTGTGGCGAATACCTATTCAAAAAGGCAATGAGAAAGCATAGTGATGTCCTCACGAATTACAGTTTTCAGAATCTGAGCTATTAAATTTACCGGTAAGAAATATTTGCTAAATTACTGGATTATTTTTATTTTCAATGGACAATGTGCTATATACTTGGATTACCAGTGGTCATTATCCATTCACAATAGTGTAGGCCTAATGTTAAATATAATCTGTAATATTTATTGTAAAATGGCTTGTGAATCACCAATCTACTGGACTTGTTCATGCTAAATAAAAATGCACAACTCAAAGGTTCCTCAACTGCTCTACATTCAGCTACGTCTTTCATCAAGGTTACTTTCCGTACACTTTCTGGCTGATCTAGCTGAAATATTACACAAGGTAAAGCATGTTCGTTTAATTTCCTCCTTCACTTTCTTCCCTTACGATGAGTAGTTATCACATCTTTTGAACGATAAGCCTAATTGACYCTATATTTAGTGCTTGTTTCTTCAGTCTGTGTACTGAAAGATGATGGGTCCCAAGGTGTTTCACTTGAATGCGGGGCACTGCATGATAAGACTGGTAGGGGAATACCAAATATTCATTATCTCTGTCACAAACACTCTCACAAAGACTCATGGTTTATACTGTCACCGATTAGACTAACATTGGGCACAACTTGGTGGTCTACATTTTACCGTTCTTCTGTGTGTAGAAACAGTACATGTATTGTAGTTCCATTAGTACATGTTTCAGGAGTTGTTGTTTGTCAACAGGAGTATTGGTTTCTCCAATTTCTTGTTAAGATGAATTTGGACTAAATTCAGCCCCAGTTTTGATTCCCATATGGGTATTCTTAAGGAGAGAGACTCTCACTCCATCGTTTGGAACAGTATCCCACTTTACATTAAAAAATAAATAAAAATTGTTTCCCAACATGGGTTGCAGCTTTTAATGTCGCTGTGACTCCCCCCTACTCTTTCTACTTCCCCTTTCTACTCCTACTCTTTTCCTGGATTCCCAGTGTTGAGAGTCGATGGGAGTTGTATCGACAAACCAGTTTCACTACTTGAGGTTACCAAGGAAATGGCTGTTCCAAACCCCACTGTAGCTGCCGAAGCAGTTCAAGATTACACTGAGAAGGTTAAGGACAAGCTGAATGAAGAAGAGATTGTAAGCCCTGTTAAAGAAGAACCATCAACCAAAGACCAACCTACTGCTGTGCCAGAGGACGACGGAGGGACCGCTGAGGAAGATGAGCCAACTGTTGAAGTGCCAAAGGTTGCTGTTGAAGAACAAGCTAGGCAAGTAGTGCCAGTTCCTGAAGCCACCATGGAAGAGCAAGAAACTGCTTCAGAATATCTGACGCCACCTGAAGTGGTTGAAGCCCCTGAGGTTGTGAGCGTTGCAGTCCAACAAAACGAGAAGGCCAGTCAGAGCGAGGAACCCAAGGTGAAGGTCCAGACTAATGATGTTAATGGTCATTCCAGGTCATTTGCTATTCATTCAGGTGGGTTATATTTATTACAACTTAATGAAAACTGTCCCTCTAGGTGCTTTTCTTATGCCAATTTGGTTGGTTAAAATGTTTAAGAGGCGTTTCCCCTTTAGCGCTAAGGAATCAGCAATGTTCTTTCTGAAAGGGTCACCTTTTTCGGTCTAAACTTGGGACTTTCAATGATCACCAACTACACAATTTCTAAATGTATTGAATGACACGTACCCCTTTGTAAATCACCTCAACCATCAGTCAGGTTTTTTCCTGTCTGGCACAGAGAAGTTTTGACTAGTGTACTGTGGCTGCTGTGGGTCTGTCTTTTAGGAAATGTATAACACTTTTTTTTAGAAGCTCGTTGTCCTTGCTAGTAGTTTGCTTAGTAGTTTGCGTTGCAGTGCACAATAATCTGTATGTACCTCCATGTTTTTTGCCTGTGCTTTTTTTTACTGTTGTATGTGAGTTATTAAGTGCATCTAATATGCGTTGCCACAGAAACCACTCCCTTTGCCACTCCTCCTCCAAAAGCCTTTTGTGAACTAACACACACACTTAACTTTCCCCCCTTTACTAGCTCTGACTCTACATCTGCTAAATGTGAATGTTGTAGTTCTTGAGATTGAACATTCTCTTATGATGTTGTCAATCGCTGTATAGTGTGACAATGTTTTTGCACCAACTAGTCGGATTTTGTCCTTGACATTTTGAATTGATTATGGATTCCTGTTAGCTGCTGTTAGTCTACTAGGGCGAAYATTCAACATTCTCTTATGACATTGTCACTGTCTTCCCTTTAGACTCTGCTTCCAAGGTGCTCTACTCCTTTACCCTGTGCTCTTCTACCAGACACCCTAGCCCCCTAAACTAACAAGACTTAAAGTGGGACCACGCCTCCTCTGTCCTCTTCGCCCAAAGCTGTGCCTTTTTTCGACACCAAGCGCCCATCTCCAACCAACCCTACCTCCTAAGTCTCTCGCCACTCTTTACTGCTCCTCCACTACCCCCTCTTCACACTTGGCTTCGCCCCCTGTCGGCTCTCATTTTGGTGGCAAGGACCAGGCCACCCCACAACCCAAGGTAATAAAATCCGGGGAGCCAGGGAATACTGAGAGGTTTACTAGGTCTAATGTTCTTCTAAACCTGTCCCTCTGGCTGACGCTTCTAACTGAATCTAACAATATTGCACTGTTACCTGACGCTCTACTACCAGCCAACTCTAACCCCGCTGCCCCAGTTAATGCCAGACCATTGCCTCCCACCATGTCTGAGAGGGCCCCAGACACCACTGGAGCAGCTTCACACATTCACAAACCCCCTGCTATTCCTATCCTCACCGGAACTATCCTCTGCCTCGTACGTTCAGCAAGTRGATGTCACTGCCGCCACCCTCCTAACTGAAGACGCTGTCCTCTTTTCCCCAGCACCTCCTGCCATAGCTGTAGTAGCCTCCAAGGCTGAAGTTGTCCATCCAGAGAATTCCACAACCACTAAACCTACTGCCTTTCCAGTTCAGGTCTCATTGTCAGAAGTGACGGCTGTTCCATTGGCTACGTCGCCTGTTAAAGCCTGCCCTTTCTCTTTTTAAAGTGTTTTGCGAACATGCTGCTCCTGCACCTATGTCATTCTCCACTGCTTTGCCCCGGAAGGTCAAGCGAAGGACCAGGTGCATAAGGCTAGAGCTGTATCTGCTGAGGCTTCTGTTGTGAAGAATGAACYGCCCTGTGAGTCTGCAGCAGTTGACGACAGAGCTGAAGAGGTGTCCGTAGACGTGGCTGCTGAAGAACCAGCTGAGAAGCAGGTTGATATGCCTGCTGTTGCCTCTCTCCAAGCTTCTGCTACTGAGCCTCCTGCTGTTGAAAATATTCCCACCACTACTCCAGTTTCCTCCATCTCCATTTGATAAGGAAACTCCTTACTGCCCCCGCTGGTGTGGTGTTTGTCCCTCCTAAACCACCAGCACCTCAAGCGTCTTTTCCCAGGCTGTCACCTGTCCATGTCACCCCTCTGATTCATCTAGACGAACCCGGCGGCGGCTCACCCGTATTCCCCCGTCGACCCACACCWGTGGAGTCTCCCTCCCGTCACCTCCATCTTTATCACTGAACCCTAGGGCTGGGCGGTATACTGTATTTTATGATATACTTACCTTCTATACCGSTATTTGAATGTTTTTGTTTGTTAAATGTGATACGCCAAGTGTAATGTCAATTTGTATAGTTTACTTGAGTCATCTCTCTCCGCTCTTTCTCTCCGTGCCACTTTCCACATAGACCTAGCCACACCCCTGTCACTCAAGGGGCGCATTTGATGTTCCTCATCCACGGGACACTTGCGTTTAGTCTGCATGGCCAATGCAGCACATGCAACAATGCTGTTTTCTATTTGCTCCTTAATATAAATCCACTAGAGTTCTATAATGACACTTAGTTTGTGTTTCTTACATCAGCAAACAGCAAGTTTATTTTCTTAGCGACTTGCCCTAAATCTTGTGAGACGCTAATTGTTAGCCACTAATAGCTAGCTAGCTAATAAATGTACTGAGTAAGAGCAAACGTAGCAAGCTAATACAGCCTGATTAATACCAGTGATGGTGTAGACCTGAATCAGCATGTTTGTGCAACAGTATCTTCTAAATCAAATAGGAAAATGCAAAGCAAATGTTAGCTACAGGAAGTAGCTAAGAGAAAACATGCAATGTAGCCAGAGCTTATAGGGTCCCCTCGGAAACACTTATCAACACTTTAGCTCCTACCCTGTCGCAATAACTCCTCCCTGGCAATTTTAATTCATTGTCATCTCAAACAACACTGTATTCAAAGTGCCCACTATTGTATTCTAACTATAGAATTAGAATAGTCACTCTATTTCCATGATTCCAACAGTTTTGCTCTAATTCGCAAAGTAAAATCGCAATTGCAACATTTGGTTAAAAATAAGTCCTAGATTATTTGCCCATGTCGTGCAGCCCTACGTGGTAGTGTGGAAATTCTCAATTGAGCAGAGGTGTAAAAATACTTTAAAGTACTTTACAAAAAAAAATTGGGGGCAACTTTTACTTCACTACATTCCTAAGGAAACTCTACTTTTTACTCCATRCATCTTCCCTGATACCTAAAACTACTCGTTACATTTTGAATGCATAGCAGGATAGGAAAATAGTCCAATTACGCACTTGTCAAGAGAACATCCCTGGTCATCTATTGCCTCTGATCTGGAGGTCTCACTAAACACATGCTTTGTTTGTAAATTGTGTTGGCGTGTGCCCCTGGCTATCCATAAATAAATAAACAAGAAAATGGTTTGCTTAATATAAGGAATTWGAAATTAAGTACATTTTTATCAATTTAACTTTTGATACTTAAGTATATTTTAAACCATGCTTTTTAGACTTTAACTCAAGTACWAATTTTCTGTTAACGATTCTTTACTTTTACTCAAGTATGACAATTGGGTACTTTTTCCACCRCTGCAATTGAGTGCAGGAAATGCAGAAATTATGAAAGTGCTGAAATTCCTTTTGGTTGAATTGAACAGTATAAAATAATCAGAATGGAGAAAGACTCATCGAAATCACTTAGAATGTATGTGTTGCCACATTTTAGGATAACTCACTACTCATAAAGAACCCTGGGATCACTCACTACTCATAAAGCACATGTACAACTTTTATTATTCAAAAACTAAAAATACTGTCAATTTTTATTTTTTATAAATACCGTGCTATAATATTTGGTCCATATCGCCCAGCACTACTGATTCCCCCACCAGATCCAGAGCCCATTGTGGTCAACAACAAGAAGGGTATAATGAATCCACATTGGCCTGCTTCGCATGGCAATTTTAAAGTGTCACTAACAATATTAGTTTGCATCATTTAGGGTCCGGTCATTTCTATAGGTGAAGTTTCTTCATTGAATACATCGGGGTAAAATGTAARGCTTTGTTCAGTCACTGACATTGTACTAACAGGATTATATATATWTWTTTTTTATAGCCGATAAAATATAGACAATTCTGACTTTGTGAGGGTCTCTTATGCTGAATTAAAAAAWATATATATATTAAAAWATATATTTTTCCTCAGACCACACTTTCTGTCGTAGTGGGATGTATTAATGCTTATGTGAATGGTTGTCTTAACTACCTTTTATACCTACAGTCTATGTTTGGTTCATCCTCACTCTAGAAAATCCACCCTTTGCTTGGCTTCTGTAGTAGCAACTATTTAGTGCTGACCAAAACCTGACCAATGGCAAAATGTGTATTTGAGTTGTTKCCCTACACCCAGGTGCCACCAGGGRGTGGTGTTCTCCTACACCCAGGGGCCAACCTCAAACAGTTTTTTTCGTCCAGCAACCCCATTTTTATATAATTTCWTTTTATTAGGGCTATGACCGTTTATTACGTATCAGTCTGATATAATTATTGACAGTATTTCAATTTGAAGGAAGTATAGTTTGAAGCRAAATGCATCAGAAAGGAAATAGGAMGTTTTGTATGATTGGTGTAGAAAATAATGTCATTGATGGTCTTTTTTCCCCCCAGTCTGATTAAGTGCCTGGTCTTGTCCACTCTGTTCTGTGTCCTGCTGCTTTTGGGCATTGTAGAAGGAAACAGAAGACGTGTCCGGGTTCCTGAGAGTCTCATCTTTCATTGATGGGGTCATAATATTTTGTAGCTTAAACCGTTCAAAACAGAGCCATGTTTTTCGGAAGAAAACAGAAAACGCTCTGTTTATTACAACCATGCCTAGTGGCCATCGGAGGTTACTGACGTAACCACAGTTCTATGAACCAAGCACAATGTATTTTATTTCAGTTTCTTTCGCGGCCTCATTTTCAAATCAGTGAGACCTCTGTATTTGTGCAGCGTTTCCCGAACTAATCTCCTGCAACTGTCCTGGGGAAGTGTATAATTGTATTTTGATGTGTTTGTAACCAGGTTGACTCTTTATATTACCACATAATTACGTTCCCTTAGATGCCTTTTCTGCTTACGTAAATTGTTTTGTTTATGTTATACTAAAGAACTGATTCTGTGATATGTTGTGAGATGTTACATTTTCTAATGGAATGTATCTGGTGGTGTCTAGGGTCTGGCACAGATTCTGACAGTGATGACTCCGTACCAGACTTGGAGGAGCAGGACTCAACACAGACACAGCAGGCACAGGTACAGTATGGCCATTGGCCACCAGGGGGTGCTGCTCCCCTACACCCAGGGGGTCAAGTCGAGGGGGGTTSTATTCGGTGCATGTGACAAATGACAACATTTGATTTGAACTGAGCAATTTCCGCTAGATGGGCCAGCTTCAAAGTCTAAATCGAAAAAGTAATGTTTTGGGCTTAATTTAGGGTTAGGGTTTAGTGTGGTTAAGGTTAGGTTTAAAATCAGATTTTATGACTTTGTGGTTGTGCCAGCTAGTGACCCCTCTGCAGAGGTGCCTCTAGTACGTGAGTCATGACGATAAATGACAACCTACTGATAAATGTGTCCAACTTACAGAATAAGTGATTTTTACAAACCTGTTGTTCTCTCCTCAGCTTGCTGCAGCAGCTGAGATCGACGAGGAGCCAGTCAGCAAAGCCAAACAAAGTAGAAGTGAAAAGAAAGCTAGAAAGGTCAGTTATGTTCATTCACATGTTCCTAGAGTACATTGAATTGGCCACAAGTACCACAACAATCACTTTTTTTACCCCAAAACCCATTTGAATAGCTCAAAGCCCTGTTCTCAACTTTTTCTCTGTGGACCAGCTACTTCTAATGATTTTATTAATCGGATTACTTTTTTTACTCTGAGGTGCTGAAAATGAGCTGCTATACGACACACAAGTACCATCATAATGAAAGCATCATTCCCCAAACATAAGAAATAATGACCTAATAACTTTAAGTCTATGGGGAATTTTTTTTTTACTCAGTGTCAAAACACTTGTTTTTCAGTTGTAATGACTTTCAGTTCAGTTTCCTTTGGACAGTGTTTCCTACAGACAATCTGTTGATTAGCTACTATAGTTCTCTGTGGACAGTGTTTCCTACAGACAATCTGATTAGCTACTATAGTTTTCTGTGGACAAAAATGTAGTAATCTTCTCTGTCAACACCAGGCCATGTCCAAGCTGGGCCTCCGTCAGGTGACAGGCGTAACCAGGGTTACCATCAGGAAGTCCAAGAACATCCTGTTTGTCATCCCCAAGCCAGACGTCTACAAGAGCTCCGCCTCCGACACATACATCGTTTTCGGAGAGGCTAAGGTTGGAATCTACGCCATTTTATAACAGACATGTGCATTGTCTTTGGGGAAGCCAAGGCACGTGATGCTATTTTAAGTGGTAACCAGAAATGCTAGAAGAATCATTCATCAATTTCATCTTGGTTGGCTCTGACAGTGCAGCTTTTCATTTCAGATGGGACCTGCTATACTTTCTAATAGTTTATAAATGCCTTTTTAAAGCTGTTGTAAGCCATTTATTTCACAAGCATGTTAAGTTCTCTATGAATTACACCAAGATATGCTTGAAATATTCTTGCAGTTCTGTTTTCTGAAAGTGAATTTCCGTTTGTTCCAGATTGAGGACCTGTCCCAACAAGCTCAACTGGCAGCAGCAGAGAAGTTCAAGGTCCAGGGMGAAGACAGAATGTCTAGCATCCAGGAGAACACACAGACACCCACCGTACAGGAGGAGAGTGAAGAGGAAGAGGTGAGGGTCAAGGAAAGCATTTATTTACAATGACTGTGATGTGTGATTTGTCTCACCTAGCTACTTATATACATACACACAAAAGTATGTGGATTTGGCTATTTCTCCCAATTCACTTCTGTGTTCCATCATGCTTTGCAGGTTGATGAGACTGGCGTGGAGGTGAAGGACATTGAGCTGGTGATGTCACAAGCCAACGTATCTCGAGTGAAGGCTATACGAGCGCTCAAGAACAACAACAACGACATTGTTAATGCCATCATGGTAAGAATATTTCATTGGTTGTCACTTGTGTTGTGAATGTAATATCAGGTGTAATTGACATTTTACCTTTGATTGCTATGTTCTGAGGTGATGACAGGCACATTTCCATCTGTACAATAAAGTTGTAGATTCAATGTTGACACCTCCTCCTAAAATACAAACCACTTTTTCTTTTTTGCAGGAGCTGACCATGTAGATGCCCAAGAACCTCGAGGACCAGGTCCAGTCCAGCATTAAACACTAGTAGATGTGGTCTATTCAATTAATTCCAAGGATAAAAATAAAAGTTGTGGATTAAAGGGGATGGAAGATTTCTTCTTCTGGTTACCGTGTGTATTTATGTTTTCCCATTTGTTGGTAAATAAAATGTTTTCCTCACATTATTTCTGTTTGTAAGATTGTGCTTACACTAATCAGCAGCGGTGGGTGTAGTGCCATTATAGGCAAGGGAACACAAAATGAAAATGTAATTGACGTTMTCATTTCCTCAAWCAAAGTTTGTATCAACAGATGTAGCCTGTTGAATACATCATTCTAGACAATATATTTCGATGTCGTTATAAATATGCATAATGCATCCTCCAATTGAATGCCTCATCCTTGAATGTAAAATGGATCCTCCGTCTGCCCCTATACCCACACACATTTTCTCAATGTTATATTTTTAATACCTTCAATCACAAAGTTAGACATACTTAATTACWAAATAGGCCATCATCACTGTCAATCTTGAATTATCATTATTTRTTATACCAGTGAAATGTCCAAACTGCCTCTGCATGCCAATCATTTGATCTAATCATTTTTTATTTAACTAGGCAAGTCAATTAAGAACAAATTCTTATTTACAATGACGGTCTACCCCGGCCAAACACTTCCCCTAACCCGGACAACGCTGGGCCAATTGTGCGCTGCCCTATGGGACTCCTAATCACAGGCCGGTTGTGATACAGCCCGGAATCAAGCCAGGGTCTGTAGTGACGCCTCTAGCACTAAGATGCGGTGCCTTAGACGGCTGCGCCTCTCGGGAGTTTCATGGGAATATGAATTTAGATGTCCTTGAATTACTGTTCTGTGAGTGAATTACAGCAGATGGTGTTAAACTAGTAGCCTTGTATTTTGTTTCAAYTAAAGTATATATCCAGCCCTGGTGCATGAGAAGAAGGGGAAAAAAGAAGCTTCAACTAACCATCCTRAAATCTCAAATTAGGTGTTTTTGGTGTAATAGTAAAGTTATAGGCCTACTGTGCTATGCTGTTGTGTTGATGTAAAATGATTAGTTATGTGATCTTGCGTGACATTGATTCAGCTTYGGTGTAACTTTACTAGACAAGCACCATTGTGAGAATGTTCTATTTGAAATAACAAGTGATGAGTACGACTATCATGCGTAGGCAGATGTTCAAGTGTTTTAAGTGATTGAAGCCCCCTTCCTGGTGCTGAAAGGACAGCGCCAGTGTCGTGCAATGATGTTAAAAAAAAAGATTGAAGCCCCCTTCCTGGTGCTGAAAGGACAGCGCCAGTGTCGTGCAATGATGTTAAAAAAAAAGTTGAACCAGCTTGTGGTGCTGTAGGATAGCCCTGCCTTTCGGTAATTTCAGGAACAAACAACCATTTGCAGTATAGCCTAATAGACCTACGACTACGTGGTATATATCTATTTGTAGGCTGTAGCCTAATGTATATACATATAGTTTATCATTGCACGAGGAGAGCTTTAGATGCGAGTAGGCATTTCATTGTAGCTTACACTACGCTGTATCATTCAACTTCCATTTGATGAGCTTGAACACATGGTTCGATAACCATATTATCAAATGTATTTATATACCCTTCTTACATCAGCTGATATCTCAAGTGCTGTACAGAAATCCAGCCTAAAACCAACCAAACAGCAAGCAATGCAGGTGTAAAAGCACAGTGGCTAGGAAAAACTCCTAGAAAGTCCAAAACCTAGGAAGAACCTAGAGAGGAACCAGGCTATGAGGGGTGGCCAGTCTCTTCTGGCTGTGCCGGTGGAGATTATAACAGAACATGGCCAAGATGTCAAATGTTCATAAATGACCAGCATGGTCAAATAATAATAATCCAGTAGTTGTCGAGGGTGCAGCAAGTCAGCACCTCAGGAGTAAATGTCAGTTGGCTTTTCATAGCCGATCATTAAGAGTATCTCTACCGCTCCTGCTGTCTCTAGAGAGTTGAAAACAGCAGGTCTGGGACAGGTCAGGGTTCCATAGCCGCAGGCAAAACAGTTGAAACTGGAGCAGCAGCACGGCCAGGTGGACTGGGGACAGCAAGGAGTCATCATGCCAGGTAGTCTGAGGCATGGTCCTAGGGCAGGTCTCCCGAGAGAGAGAAAGAAAGAGAGAATTAGAGAGAGCATACTTAAATTCACACAGGACACCGGATAAGACAGGAGAAGTCCTCCAGATATAACAAACTGACCCTGCCCCCCGACACATAAACTACTGCAGCTAAATACTGGAGGCTGAGACAGGAGGGGTCAGGAGACACTGTGGCCCATCCGATGATACCCCCGGACAGCCAACAAGGAAGGATATAACCCACCCACTTTGCCAAAGCACAGTCCCCACACCACAAGAGGATATCTTCAACCACCAACTTACCATCCTGAGACAAAGCCGGTATAGCCCACAAAGATTCCGCCACGCACAACCCAAGGGGGCCAAACCAGACAGGAAGATCACGTCAGACTCAACCATCAAGTGACACACCCCTCCTAGGGACAGCATAAAGAGCACCATAAGCCAGTGACTCAGCCCTGAATAGGGTAGAAGAGATCCAAGTGGAGAGACCAAGGGTGGTTCGTGCTCCAGAGCTTTTCCGTTCACCTTCACACTCCTGGCAGACTCACCAATCAATGACCACTGAAGAGATGGTCTTCAGTAACAGACTTAGAGTTGAGACCGAGTCTGCGTCTCTCACATGGTAGCAGACATTCATAAAAATGGAGCTCTTAGGAAACCCTGCCTCCAGCTGTTTGCTTAGAATTCTAGGGACAATTAGGAGGCCTGCGTCTTGTGACTGTAGCGTACGTGTAGGTATGTCGGCAGGACCAAATCGGAAAGATAGGTAGGAGCAAGCCCATGTAATGCTTTGTAGTTAGCAGTAAAACCTTGAAATCAGCCCTTGCCTTAACAGGAAGCCAGTGTAGGGGGGCTAGCACTGGGGTAATACAGGATCAAAGAAAAACGAGAGTGAACTATCAATTAATATTTATTTGCATATAAAATCAGCAAAAAAGAAACGTCCTCCACTGTCAACTGCGTTTATTTTCAGCAAACGTAACGTGTAAATATTTGTATGAACATAAGATTCAACAACTGAGACATAAACTGAACAATTTCCACAGACATGTGACTAACAGAAATGAATGTGTCCCTGAACAAAAGGGGGGTCAAAATCAAAAGTAACAGTCAGTATCTGGTGTGGCCACCAGCTGCATTAAGTACTGCAGTGCTTCTCCTCCTAATGGGACTGCAACCAGATACGCCAGTCTTGCTGTGAGATGTTACCCCACTCTTTCACCAAGGCACCTGCAAGTTCCCAGAAATTTCTGGGGGGAATGGCCCTAGCCCTCACCCTCCGATCCAACAGGTCCCAGACGTGCTCAATGGGATTGATATCCGGGCTCTTCGCTGGCCATGGCAGAACACTGACGTTCCTGTCTTGCAGGAAATCACGCACAGAACGAGCAGTATGGCTGGTGGCATTTTCATGCTGGAGGCTTATGTCAGGATGAGCCTGCAGGAAGGGTACCACATGAGGGAGGAGGATGTCTTCCCTGTAATGCACAGCATTAAGATTGCCTGCAATGATAACAAGCTCAGTCCGATGATGCTGTGACACCGCCCCAGACCATGACGGACCCTCCACCTCCAAATCGATCCCGCTCCAGAGTACAGGCCTTGTTGTAACGCTCATTCCTTCAACGATAAACGCGAATCCGACCATCACCCCTGGTGAGACAAAACCATGACTCCTCAGTGAAAAGCACCTTTTGCCAGTCCTGTCTGGTCCAGCGACGGTGGGTTTGTGCCCATAGGCGACGTTGTTGCCGGTGATGTCTGGTGAGGACCTGCCTTACAACAGGCCTACAAGCCCTCAGTCAAGCCTCTCTCAGCCTATTGCGGACAGTCTGAGCACTGATGAAGGGATTGTGGGTTCCTGGTTTAACTCGGGCAGTTGTTGTTACCATCCTGTACCTGTCCCGCAGGTGTGATGTTCGGATGGACCGATCCTGTGCAGGTGTTGTTACGCGTGGTCTGCCACTGCGAGGATGATCAGCTGTCTGTCCTGTCTCGCTGTAGCTCTGTCTTAGACGTCTCACAGGACGGACATTGCAATTTATTGCCCTGGCCACATCTGCAGTCCTCATGCTTCCTTGCAGCATGCCTAAGGCACATTCACGCAGATGGGCAGGGACCCTGGGCATCTTTCTTTTGGAATTTTTCATAGTCAGTAGAAAGGCCTATTTAGTGTCCTAAGTTTTCATAACTGTGACCTTAATTGCCTACCGTCTGTAAGCTGTTAGTGTCTTAACGACCGTTCCACAGGTGCGTGTTCATTAATTGTTTTTGGTTCATTGAACAAGCATGGGAAACAGTGTTTAAACCCTTTACAATGAAGATCTGTGAAGTTATTTGGATTTTTACGAATTATCTTTAAAAGACAGTGTCCTGAAAAATTGACATTTCTTTTTTTGCTGTTCATTAATGCTCTCAAATCAATTGACCAAGTAGTGAACATAACTCATAAAATYTACAATTGCAGGAATTTAGTTTTAAAACAGACAAAATCAATATTTTGGTGTAATGTATTCATGCATCTCAATAAACTAAAACCTTAAWGGATTATTACYTTCAACTTGGCCCAATTCACATTTCCAATTGCCCACCCTGACATACTAAACTAGAACGGGCCCTGGGTCTCAGCCAATAGCCTATATAGGCTAAATATCCCAAGCATGGTGCAGGGCTACAGCAACTTCCAGAGAGAGTCAGGCTCCTTTTGCTTTGCAGTTGCCACTCTGGTTTGGGTTAATCGGCAGAACGGTGTCGCCTTAACCAACTGGTCACATATYGTTCTGGGTTCCACTGCTCAAGTGGGGGTCCGTGGAGTTTTGGGAACATCAAGGCAGACACACTGAATTTGGATCCTAGATCTCATTGGTGCGATAAGGTCCATGTGGCTAACCCCCCTCTCACACTCCGCTTAGCTGCAGGGAACAGTGCTTGACTTCTTTATTTTTTAAATATTTTTTTACAAATTTAACCTTTATTTAACTAAGTCAACTCAGTTAAGAACAAATTCTTATTTACAATGACAGCCTACCCCAGCCAAACCCAGATGATGCTGGGCCAATTGTGCACCGCTCTATGGGACTCCCAATCACGGCCGGATGTGATACAGCCTGGATTCGAATCCGGGACTGTAGTAATGCCTCTTGCCCTAAGATGCAGTGCCTTAGACCGCTGCGCCACTCGTGTGCCCGACTATATGTAAGGTTCCTCAGTCGAGAAGTGAATTTTTAACACAGATTCAACCACAAAAAACAGGGAGGTTTTCCAATACTTCACAAAGAAATGCACCTATTGGTAGATGGGTACAAATAAAATAMAAAAGCAGATATTGAATATCCATTTGAGCATTATTAATTACACTTTGGATGGTGTATTAGTACACCACAAAGATACAGGTATCCTTCCTAACAGTTGCCAGAGAGGAAGGAAACCTCTCAGGGATTTCACCAAGAGGCCAATGGTGACTTTAAAACAGTTACAAAGTGCAATGGCTGTGATAGGAGAAAACTGAGGATGGATCAACAACATTGTAGTKACTCCACAATATTAACCGAATTGAAAGAGTGAAAAGAAGGAAGCCTGTACAGAWTAAAACATATTCCAAAACATACATCCTGTTTGCATCAAGGCATTACTGCAAAAAATGTGGCAAAGCAATGAACGGTTTGTCCTGAATAAAAAGTATGTATGKGGCAAATCTAATACAACACATTACTGAGTACCACTATCCATATTTTCAAGCATAGTCTTATGGGTATGCTTGTAATCATTAAGGTCTAGGGAGTTYTTCAGGATAAAAAATAAAMGTAATGTAGCTAAGCACAGGCAAAATCCTAGAGGAAACCCTGCTTCAGTCTGCTCTCCACCAGACACTGGGAGATTAATTCACTTTTCAGCAGGACAATAACCTAAAACATGAGGCCAAATCTACACTGGAGTGGCTTACCAAGAAGACAGTGAATATTCCTGAGTGGCAGACTTACAGTTTTGACTGAAATCTACTTAAACATCTATGTCAAGATCTGAAAATGGTTGTCTAGCAATGATCAACAACCAATTTGACAGAGCTTGAAGAATTTTAAAAAGAATAATAGGCAAACGTTCCAGGTGTGGAAAACTCTTAAAGACTTACCCAGAAAGACTCACAGTAATAGCTGCCAAAGGTGCCTCTACAAAGTTTTGACTCAGGGGTCATGAATACCTATGTAAACGAGACATTTCTGTATTTCATTTTCAATAGATTTGTCATTATGGGGTATTGTGTGTACAGTCGTGGCCAAAAGTTTTGAGAATGACACAAATATAMATTTTCACAAAGTCTGCTGCCTCAGTTTGTACGATGGCAATTTGCATATACTCCAGAATGTTATGAAGAGTGATCAGATGAATTGCAATTAATTGCAAAGTCCCTCTTTGCCATGCAAATGAACTGAATCCCCCAAAAAACATTTCCACTGCATTTCAGCCCTGCCACAAAAGGACCAGCTGACATCATGTCAGTGATTCTCTCGTTAACACAGGAGTGAGTGTTGACGGGGACAAGGCTGGAGATCAMTCTGTCAGGCTGATTGAGTTAGAAAAACAGACTGGAAGCTTCAAAAGGAGGGTGGTGCTTGGAATCATTGTTCTTCCTCTGTCAACCATGGTTACCTGCAAGGAAACACGTGCCGTCATCATCGCTTTGCACAAAAAGTGCTTCACAAGCAAGGATATTGCTGCCACTAAGATTGCACCTAAATCAACCATTTATCGGATCATCAAGAACTTCAAGGAGAGCGGTTCAAATGTTGTGAAGAAGGCTTCAGGGCGCACAATGAATTCCAGCAAGCACCAGGACCGTCTCCTAAAGTTGATTCAGCTGCGGGATCAGGGCACCACCAGTACAGAGCTTGCTCAGGAATGGCAGCCGGCAGGTGTGAGTTCATCTGCACGCACAGTGAGGCGAAGACTTTTGGAGGATGGCCTGGTGTCAAGAAGGGCAGCAAAGAAGCCACTTCTCTCCAGGAAAAACATCAGGGACAGACTGATATTCCGCAAATCGTACAGGGATTGGACTGCTGAGGACTGGGTAAAGTAATTTTCTCTGATGAATCACCTTTCCGATTGTTTGGGGAATCCGGAAAAAAGCTTGTCCGGAGAAGACAAGGTGAGCGCTTACCATCAGTCCTGTGTCATGCCAACAGTAAAGCATCCTGAGACCATTCATATGTGGGGTTGCTTCTCAGCCAAGGGAGTTGGCTCACTCACAATGTTGCTTAAGAACACAGCCATGAATAAAGAATGGTACCAACACATCCTCCGAGAGCAACTTCTCCCAACCATTCAGGAACAGTTTGGTGACGAACAATGCCTTTTCCAGCATGAWGGAGCACCTTGCCATAAGGCAAAAGTGATAACTAAGTGGCTCGGGGAACAAAACATCGATATTTTGGTTCATGGAGGAATCCCAGACCTTACTCCATTGAGAACTTGTGGTCATCCTCAAGAGGCGGGTGGACAAAAAAAAAAAAAAAAATTCTGACAAATCCAAGCATTGATTATGCAAGAATGGACTGCCATCAGTCAGGATGTGGCCCAGAAGTTAATTGACAGCATGCCAGGGTGGATTGCAGAGGTCTTGAATAGGAAGGGTCAACACTGCAAATATTGACTCTTTGCATCAACTTCATGTAATTGTCAATTAAAGCGTTGACACTTATGAAATGCTTGTAATTATACTTCAGTATTCCATAGTAACATCTGACAAAAATATATAAAGACACTGAAGCAGCAAACTTCATGGAAAATATTTGTGTCATTCTCAAAACTTTTGGCCACGACTAGATGGGTGAGCTTTTTGATTTTATTTAATCCATTTTGAATTCAGGCTGTAACACAACGTGTGGAATAAGTCCAGGGGTATGAATACTTTCTGAAGGCACTGTACCTCTAGGCTGCTATACATACTTATTTGGTTTGTCATTCTATCGTTTTTCATGGGATTTTAGTGGTAATTACATTTATTTAGAATTATTTATCAGAATTAACTTTCCAGAAATAGTTTAACCAGCTCAGTGTATTCTCAAATTGAAAAAGTGAGGGTGCGCCACTCCTTGCGCTCCAGCAGCACTACAACCCTGCTAGTAACGCCTGTTCATACAGACTTGTGTTAAACAAGGGAAATAGTTGATATTATGTGATACAGATCAACTATTTTTAAAATTTTATTATACAGATCAACTCTCTCTCTGTGTGTGTTGCCACGGTAACAGCGTAGCTTACTTCAGGTAAAGCGCGTGCAAGAGACTTGTCCCTGCACGAGCGAAAGATCCAGAAACTTCTTTCGGACAGCGCGAGCGAGGCCACGGTGACTTGATTCTAGATGCGTCATTGCGCACAACAACGAGGAAAAGCAGTTACTGGTCTAGGATTGATATTTACATTTTGCCCTGTCGGTTTTCGCTACAGAAGAGAATATCCAACAACACATCGTGGCTAATACTGCGGACTGGAGTGGGAAGAAATAGATAGCAAGAGATGTACGTTTRGAACGGAGGGTAGGGGGGAGCTAACGTTAGCGTGCAATGCATGGGATGCATATTCTTGCAAATGCGGGGTAGCTTGCTAGCTARCTTCAAGCTTAAACAGCGTTTAACTAGGGCTGTCTGTGTCTGGCATGCCCAAACCTTTATACGTGTATAGCAACGCTACAATGATAGTTTCCATATTGTCCATGGGACACAAAAATGCAACGTTAATGTTATAACATACTAGCGGGTGCCAAATATAGCTAACTAACTAGCTAGGCCTGCTCTATGCTCCTTCATATGCATGGGGACGATTAGTGGGAACGAATGGCGGGCTTGTCAGTTTACACTAGACGAAATGTCGGCTTTACACTCGCGCAATGGCACTCGTCCATATCATCACGAGCCATGGTGATACTTTAATAATAATACAACGCTGAACCTTGGCTTCATACCTAACTAGTTATTCCTTTATTCACGTGGACTASCTAGTTTTAGCTCGAGCCATATAAACAGGTATTAGAGAGCCATTTCCTTGCGAAGTGGCTCTCTTAGCCACTGGCTTGCTAGTTGGAGTTATGACATTCCATGTGGCCTGCTAGCTAGCTCATGAAATAATACATGGAAGGGTGTCAGAGCTGGTTAGCCAATAATACCTATTAGGCTTGGCCACCAAACCACTGAATTCAAGGAAGCCTTATCCCTTGAGACCTGACGAAGTATGACCTTGGATTAAATAAAGTTGATGGGTGGAGCTACACTCCAGCTGATAAATTAATGTTCCTGATGTAGTGTCTGAATGAACCAAACAATGTATTATCTTAGCTAGCTAATCAATGCTTAMATTTTTTTTTGCCTGCTTTTCTGTTTCACCATGCATGTAGCAGATGAGTAGACAGCTTATTAAGTGGCACATTATTCAGTTTTGCATCTAAAATGAATGGCTGGAACCAGAGTGATATATGGATGGAACCAGCCCCCTATCCTTCCCACATTTTATCCCTTCATAGATGTATCCCCTATTCCCTAATGATGGTAGTCTTGGTAACTGTCTGTTAAACTATCATTCCCCTCATTGCCACTCCCTGTCATGCTAAACATTTGGCATAATGACACGGAGTACACAGAGTGGTATGTTAGCTAAACAGACTGGTACCCAGGCTATAATGATGGGGTGCAGTTTCCCAAATATGGATGGATTTCATAATCAAAAACTAGAAGACATTGATCACTGCTTTGTATCGGACTAATCAGTCTTCTCTATCGTCCTATAGGCAGCCAGCAACAGCGAAGTGGTATGACAGAAGGGACTCTGTCTTTATTGAGTTCCTGGTAGAAGACAGCAAAGATCTACAAGTGAAGTTTGAAAAATCAAAACTTGATATCCGGTAAGCTGCTTCACCTTCACCCAGTACACACTGTAGTTTAAGTGAGATGGATTTTAGGCTAAATTGTGAGCTGTCTATAAATTAGGCCTACTGCAGACACACTTGGGGGGGGGGGGGCAGTTTCCTGGACACAGATTTAAACCTAATCCTAGACTAAAAACCATCTTCATCTTCCTTTTAGCCCATGAATAAGATCAATCCTATTGGCCCTTTACTGTCTGAATGAACAAAACCATCTATTTTACATTGTCTTTTCAGTTGTGTTGGTGGGATTGAAACCCTCAAACACCATAATGAATTGGACCTTTTCGACTCAATTGATCCCAATGTAAGTATGTTTTTCATTTATAATTGGCTCATTCATCCCCCTCCTCTCCCCTGTAACTATTCCCCAGGTCGCTGCTGCAAATGAGAACGTGTTCTCAGTCAACTTACCTGGTAAAATAACGGTAAAAAAAAAATTTAGCTGCAGAATCACTATCTGCAATGACCCAGAAAAACCGCTGCAATGACCTGGATGTTAAATATGCTGACAAAGAAGATCCCTCATCCAAAATCACTTGTAATATACCGGTTATCTCTCTTCCTCTCATTACAGGCATCCAAGCACAAACGTACAGACAGATCAGTGTTGTGTTGTCTAAAGAAAGCAGAGGCAGGAAGAGCATGGCCACGGTTAACAAAAGACAAGGCAAAAGTAGGAACTGTTTCAATGCACAGTACTATGTATTCTACCTTACTTTTTCTGCCCTGTATTTCTGGGCCTCCCGTCCATGTATCTTATTCCTAAAAGGCCAAACTGATTAGCACCCCTATCCTGAGACGATTTGAGTAGGCTCAGATCACATAAGAAGGGCATTTTGTCTTGAATGTTGGTTAAAATAATTTGGATTTGGGATGTCTGTTTTCTTTCCCACAGTTTCAATGGCTGGGTGTCGACTTCAACAACTGGAAAGACTGGGAAGATGATTCTGATGAGGATCTGTCCAGTTTCGACAAGTTCTCAGAGGCAAGCATGTCACGTTGCACAAAGTGTGTAATGTATTAAATGTGTTAAATTATAAATATTTTTTATGTTGAAACAATGATTGTTGCTTATTTTCAGATGATGAATACGATGGGAGGAGAAGACGGAATGCCAGATCTGGGGATGGGTGGTATGGAAGGTCTCGAAGAGGTCTGTGTTTATTTTCTGTCATTTCTAAATTAATTTTACAGCCAATATATCAAGGCAAATGCAAACATTTACCAGTGTACTATATACGGTGGCTGCAAGAGAAACTACTTGCTTTCTTGCTCTGAGTTTTCCAGTTTTGACACTAAATCTCATATTGTTTTTATTTCCAGCACGACAGCGATGATGAAAGTAAGTTGTGATATCATTTTAGCACATGGTTAAAAGCAAGCAGACAATTTCTATAGCATTTATGGTACATTTCATTTGAATGTTCATAAGTCTCATACCACCCACACATGAGCCATGTTGTAGACTTGGTAGATTAGCTTTTTACCTTTTTTAATCTTTTTTGTTTTTATTAACATTTTAATATTTGTAATTTTTTCAGAGATGCCAGACCTGGAGTAATGATGCATATAAAGTCTTGTAACCGATGACGACGAGAAATKAAAGCCTCAAAGGTCGGTTGAAGAGAGAGACGAGTTGAGTTGGTAGCCATATTTGAAAAAGGAGGAAATATCACCAGTTTTCCAAACACACGTCAGAGGAACCTCACTGAGGAGAGACTGTATCTGTCGTAATGGCATCACAGCAGAGCATTCTCCAGCCAATGTCTTAGTGCTGTGCTTTGCTGTTCTAATTCTGCATGGACAATTCAGTTGTTTCCATGATGTGTTTGTTGTGGGGTTCAGTTATACCGTGCTTTAACTTAACAACCAGGGGTGCCTTCAGCAAGGAACAGCGTTATGGAACGTTCAGATAGAATTACGTCATGTAGAACAAAGGTGCCACTGACATGTAGAATTAAGGAATCGCGTCGGCTCATCGTATTTCAATCTGCAACGTTTGATAATGTTTTCCTACTGAATGTGGCCCTGCTCTGATGGGATAGTCTGAAAGTTACACCCCACCTCTCCACCTTTTTTATTTGATAACGTTAGTGAGGTTACGTATTGAATATCAACATAATTGTAAATTCTAACCGGGGGGAAAAAACATGTTTTAAAACAACTGCCTATTTTCAATAAAGTTGTTTCTTTTTTTTAATGAAAAATGTCCCCTTTTGTTCGTACTGTACATTTTGTTGTATTTTTGTTAATATATTGAAACAAGTTTTAGCTCGGAACAAATATTCTCTCAATGTATGTTAACATCTGGAAATGTTACCGGTAATAGTTCATTGATTTTTAAATAATGAGGTATTAGAAATTAATGAATGAAATATGCATGTTAAACTTATTTTACAGTATAGCATAAATTGTAAGTTATAATGGAAAAACCTTTCAATCACATTTTGCAAGGATGCTTTTGCTTTAGTTAACATCGTACATACAGAACATTTTAAAAGTATATACCGTTAGTTTACTCTGTATTTATTGCACGCTGTTTTGTATAAAACAAGCAGCAAATTATTTCTTCCATATTCAAAGGGGTGCAGAAACGCAACAAAAATAACTTGTCATTAAATGACCAAGTTTAATTTGCACTCGCAGTACAAAAAATAAATGCACTACTAGGTTTCGCCAACCTATCTCTTTGATGAAATTTCAGTTTAAATGCTGTGGGAATTTGTCCACATATTTCTAATAAACTATCTCCGACTAAGTTGTTGTCCGGTTTAAAAGTGTCTTGGCACGTAGTGAGAATAATATGTCTTTGACCTAAACAGATTAAAGGGATATAATGGGCATGACAACATGAACAATGGTCATCTGTTATTACAGCATGTGAGAATGAGTCTGTTGAATGCTAGTACATGCTATGACCACCAGGTGATGTTGATGGTCTATATACCATGGCTGCATACCTAGATATAACCATTGATGCATTATTGGATATTACACAGGAGTAGGGTACTGAGAGCATCTATACACATTAGGAACCAACATAGCAATATGTTCTTCCAGAGAATGTACCTTTTGGACAGTCCCACTTGAAGTTTTAATTTCCTCTAAACAAAATGATTGTTGGTTCAGTTTAGGAGCATGTTTAGGAGCATGCTAAATGTCAACACTGCGCGCACCATTCACAGACTAAAATGAGTAAACACTCGATTCTGCTGATTGAGGCTTTTGTGTTGTGTCAGTAATAGATGGCAATATTCTCCTTTTCAAAGAATTATGCACAAACCATTCATTCCAAATCTTTTTTGAATTTGTTTATATACATAAATGTAATTTCCCTGTCCATGGAGTTCTATCACATTTATATTTGGGTTAGATTTTACAATTGGATAAGAAATAATGTACTGTATATTATACAGGTGCAAGGAATGGGAGCCAAGTAGCCTACGTTAATTCAGGCCCGTTAATATTGCATACTGAAAATCAGTAAATCAGTCCAAGTATGATGGACAACCAGTAGCCAAGATACCATGTCATCATGCAGTAAGTAGGCAGTCTGACCACGCTGGTGGAATTGAAGAGAAAACCCCAGAGAGACCAGTCATTATTGTGGCTGTACCCATCGTTTTCCAACAGAAATAATGGTGTGAGCATCTTAATAAAAAKATATTTGGTATTGGTGCAATAAAAACAATAACTTGTATTAACCACAAGTTTTGTGAAGGAAAAAATATGTAAAACCCAAGTGAAAATATGTTGTGACTGAATGGCACACCTGTCACCCCATTGGTAATAATGAACCTAAAAGCGTTCCAGTGTTCTTTTCCACAGTTCAATCTAGAAGAAAACAGACAAAGACAGAAAAATCTGAATTTTAGGAAGTTTTTAACATAAAAATTATAAATCCAGGATTCTCTGATTATTAAAGTATATAATATGTTCTTGATAGGATCTAAGCGTATTGTTATTACATATTTTCCCCATACCTTTCATAACTAAATGGTCAAAGAGGAGAAATTGTATAGCTTTGAAATTATATTGTCTATCCAGTTTCAGCAATCATGGTAAAACATTTAAATATTAAGTTGTACACTGTACATCACAAAGCTTTTCAATGGAATACAAGCATCATTATTTTAATTTAAAAATAATTCATAAGTCCGTTACAGAAATAAGGAAAGAAATCTATCATATCCATCGCTGGGGGAATCAAGCGGAATAAAAATGAATGTAAAAGTAAAAGGAGAATCAGCTTACATGTCTGGTTCAGTTTAATTCTCTACCAAGCAGTGGAAACGGAAAGGGGGTGTAATAGCGCAGTGAGCTGGTTCAACAATGCAGTACCCCTCCCTCCATCCCATCAACTGTCCTGTCATCATTAGATCAGAACACAAAATGTCCGCCTTGTAAACAGAGGGAGGAGGTAGGGGGGTAAAGCAGGAATGGAGGGAAGAGGGGGACCAAGGAGTCAGGGGGGRTCATACAAGTGCACGTTCAGTTTACCTCACATCCTCACCCAGCCAGTAACACAAAGCTAAAGCATTTAGTCGCCTCAGTTAACATGATCCTCTTCTCTCTTTTTCTCCTCAGTTTTTACCCCCCAGGTATAAGAACCATAGCCTGGTTTCAGATCTATTTGTGTTGTCTTGCTAACTTAATGGAACCATAGCACAAACTGATCTGCAACCAGGCTATAAGAACCTGAGTTTGGAGGGAAAAACAGACCCTAAACCGAACCCTCTCCCCCTAGAGAGAGACGAGAACCTCTCCCCCTAGAGAGAGACGAGAACCAACCTCTCCCCCTAGAGAGAGACGAGAACCTCTCCCCCTAGAGAGAGACGAGAACCTCTCCCCCTAGAGAGAGACGAGAACCTCTCCCCCTAGAGAGAGACGAAGAAATCTCGCCCTAGAGATGAGAGGAGAAAGCCTTCCTGCCCCTAGAGTGAGACGAGAACCAACCTCTCCCCTAGAGTGAGACGAAGAACCTCTCCCTAGAGTGAGACGAGAACCTCTCCCCTAGAGAGATCGGGACGAGAACACCTCTCCCCTAGAGAGAAGACGAGAACGAACCCTCTCCCTAGAGGAGAGACGAGAACCTCTCCCCTAGAGAGAGACGAGAACCTCCCCCTAGAGTGAGGACGAGAACCTCTCCCCCTAGAGAGAGACGAGAACTTCTCCTCCTAGAGAGAGACTGAGAACCTCTCCCCTAGAGGAGACGAGAACTTCTCCTCCTAGAGAGAGACGAGAACCTCTCCCTTGAGAGAGAGACGAGTGAGACCTCTCCCCTAGAGTGAGACGAGAACCTCTCGCCTAGAGTGAGACGAGAACCTCTCCCCCTAGAGAGAGACGAGAACCTCTCCCCCTAGAGAGAGACGAGAACCTCTCCCCCTAGAGAGAGACGAGAACTTCTCCTCCTAGAGAGAGACGAGAACCTCTCCTCCTAGAGAGAGAAGAGAACCCCTCCCCGGCCTAGACAGAAGACAGATTTAAAGGATATGTATAAGAAAGAACTACAATCAACTAATAAAATGAGCTTGATCCACACGACAAAGCCAGTTAGGGTTTGATTTTTTTTGTTATTAAGTAAAATTACACAAAATAAAAGCCAATCCAGCTATCACACGCCTGTACATGAAACCGCTGTAACAGCAAAATCTTTAATGAAAAAAAACCCAGCATTCCAGAAACGGAGTAAAACGTAAAACAGTCTGGCACAGATAATACTGGTACTGAACTGCATACAGTAGAAACCCTTTTATGTCTTCAGGCACTTATCATGGCTGTAAAAAGTCAAAGTTGACGAGAGACATCAGGTCAAAGAAGTGGAATTTTGTAATACTAAATGAAAAATAATATACAATTTCAAGATTATGTGTTTAAATAGAAATGGAGATTGAGTTTTTTTGTGTGTGTGTTGTGTGTTTATTTTCATATAAATCTGACTGTTTGTGCTCCCCTAGAAGAGACAGTCTACAATTAGACAGAACAATTTTTAAAAAGACGGCTAAAATTTAAGAGATTTTGGACAAAAGGGGAGCACTCTAAATATGTTGCTAGTAATGAATCAGAACTTTCATTGAAGGAAGAGGGGGACAAAAGATGCTTCTTTCCCTTAGAATAGGCTGCAGTCTAACAAGGTAAACATCTGTTGTTCTGTCACTGAACAAAGCAGTTAACCCACTGTTCCCCGGTAGGCTGTCATTGTAAATAAGAATTTGTTCTTAACTGACTTGCCTAGTTAAATAAAGGTAAACTATGTACTGTAAAACAGCATGATGACGAACAAAGGAATTGTTAATGAAAAATATTAAATAACAATGGTCTTCTTAAACACGCACAAACAACACAACGCATGAAAATATAACTAGAGTTGAAAAAAATCCTCAGAAATTCTTCAAGGGCATAATAATTACATACACATCAGGTACCAGAAGTTTCATAAAAAATGGAAAAAGCATGAAGTTAACTGCTCTACTGTAGCTTCACTCCTAGCAGACTACAAACTATAGATAGAAAAGAAGAGAGAGAGATGCCCCTGTCCTGAGCAGTTACAGCCACCTGGTCAGCCAGGAGTGACCCACTCCCTACACAACAGGCCGCAGCAGGGTGCTTTCTTCAGTGGCAGCTAAGTCCTCTTCTTACCCGCCATCTTTGTCCTGCTGTCCAAGTGGGGGGGAGGGGGTCATAGTTCACAGGTCGGAGGAGGGTTAGAGCTTTGGCTGCCCAGTAATTCAGCATGTACTGTTTCTGGATCAGCAGAGTAAGGATGAGGAGGGTGAGAAAGGTGGAGTTGTCGTGATGGTCTGTGTGTACTATGTGGGTGTGTTGGTTAGAGAGGAAGAGTAATGTGTGTGTATGTGTGTTGGGTAGGGTTGAGGGTTCGGAGGAGGTTTGTGTACGGAATAGGGAAATATGGGATTCAGAAAGCCAACCTTCTTCACCAGGCTTATAGGGCCTGAGTCTTGAGCTCGATGGGCTCTCCTCTGGTGTCCTGCTGGCTCTCAGCCTCTGGGGGCCTGGTACCCTTCAGGATGGCCATCCTCTCAGAGAGACTGCGCATGCGGGGGAACAGCATGAAATCATAGATAATAGCTCCCATAGCACCACCAATCATCGGACCCACCCAGTACACCTGCCACAGGACCAGAACAAAGAGAGGAAGACAGAGACACACAGAGAGAGAGAGGGGGAGGGAGAGAGAGAGAGAGGGAGAGAGAGAGAGATAGAGGGGGCGAGACGATGGCAGGAGGGACGAGAAGGGAGACCGTGACGAGAGAAGAGAGAGAGAGAAGAGAGAGATTAGGGGGGGAGAGAGAATGGGGGGAGAGGAGAGAGGGGGAGCGAGGAGAGAGAGGAGAGAGAGAGGGAAAGAGAGGGCGAAGAGAGAGGAGGGAGAGAGAGAGATAGCGGAGAGAGAGGGGGAGAGAGGAGAAGGGGGGAGAGGAGAGGGGGGAGAGGGGAGAGGGAGAGAGAGAAGAGAAGAGAGGACGAGAGAGACGAGATCGAGAGAGAGAGAGAGAGGGGGGGGATGTGTTGATGAGTTCATCTAGCTATATGTCACATTACACAGTTCTACACAGCTCCAAACAACACATTGCAACTTGTTTTTAAATTGCAGTAAATTGTTGTAAAATCTTTAACGTGCTGTAAATGTTGTGGCTTTATAAGGTGTGAACAAAGGGTCTTACCCAGTGGTTGACAAATTTTCTGACCAGCACAGCGGGGGCGAAGGACCTGGCAGGGTTCATTCCAGTACCAGTATAGTACATCTACAGGAATGACAATGTATCAGGGTTATGTTTAGGTAGCAGTGTGTAGAGTATGCAGTGGTCAAAAACCTCTGCTTTCTAATACACTCTTATTGCTCTCTCTACTGTCCTGACCAACCCCATAAAAACAATGGATTACACACTCCTTCTCCCTTGTAGTCACAGGGATGGATTAATCAGCTTTTACTGCTTCTGACATCATCATCTAATCATTCATAATTAAAATTGACCGAACCCTAAATCCCCAGCTTTTGTCTATTGTATATGCTGTTGTGATCATATTGTTGAGTCATAATGGCCTATGTTTCTTACCCCGTCTTCATCCCAGCTGACCCTGTGTCTAAACCCATTTTCACCCGATACAATTCCCTATATAATCCATGGTCTATAAATATATATTTGATATATTTGTAATATGTCTTACCCCCAACAGATGTCCTATGAGAACAGAGAAGCCGATGGCCAGGGCGGCAGAGCCCAGGCGTCCGTTACGCCTCTCGTCGGTCACAGCGAAGATGCAGACAACCAGCTGCAGGGTGAGGAACACCTCCACGGTGGTGGCCATGCCCAGGCTGATACCTGGCTGCAGCTGGAGAAAGGGTAAGAGATAGAACACAGCTTAGTGAATGGTTCCAGTTCACTTTTTGAAGTCATATCGGCTCCACTGGCCGATATGAAAAACTTCAGCAGTCAGTCAATCAATCAATCAACAGGTTGAACCTTAAACACATCAAAATGGCTCACTGAGAAAAGATCATGAGCAAATCTTACATTGTCCGTGCATTCTAAAGAGTGGTGGTTTTGTATTATTACCTATTCATAACGTCTAACATTGTAGAAGAAAATACAAAATGTATCCACAACACTGGCCATGTTTAATTAAAGACTGTTGTACAGATTCAACTGCTGTATAGCCAACACATCTGCAGCGGGTCTTCTATTAGGAACCTTAAACTGAGCTGCTATACTGTCTGATACTCACAATGTTAGAAAGACTGAATTGGAGATTCTAATAGACCACCTAATTGTGGTTACACACACAGATGTTCTTTATCCCCTGTCAAGTTCATTTCATTCATTCAAATGGCAGATGAAAATTGAACTCTGAAAGGTGTGATAAATACTTTCCTATCAGGGTTGGGATCAATTCCATTGAAATTTAACTGAATTGACTGAATTCACCTGTCATTGGTCAAGTCGTCCAAAGATTGTCTATTATATTGACAAGATAGTCAACTGACTGCTCTAACAATGGAAATATTGTCCTCAAAGATGGAAGTCAGGCGGGAGGAGGCGAGATAAGGTGGGACAATTCTAGCCAATGAGAGAGCAGATACGAGTGTGAATAACAGGCCATAGAGATAGTGGACTCATCTTTGTATCTGTGCCATCATAGCGTCAGCATGGGCTCATCTCCATTTTAAAGTACTCCATTTTCTTCTTCTTTGACTGATTGCTCCCAACTCATAGGAGTCCCCACCCAGTTGACTACTATAAAATGGTGGAATCCCTTAATGGAAAAGCCCTCTGTCTCTATGACAACAGACAATACTCTGATATAGTCATTTTTTTTWWAAAGTTGCCGAAATGCCTCATGCGTCCACTTATATATCAGTGCATATGTTTTTGTGTTGACCAAATTCGTCACTCTCATTTACCTCACTTCGTGGGCTTATTTTCGTGGATAAATTTTGGGCGGAGTAAAACCTCTCGCTTCGCCTCTTTCTCTCTGGCTAATCTTACCATGTTGAGTGCCAGGTTGCCCCTCATGTTGTTGGGGGTGACCCCGTAGAGCACAGCGGCCCCAGCCAGCGCCCCCAGACACTGGGCCACGATGTAGAAGACAGCGCGGAACAGGGACATCTGGGAGCCAATCAAGTAGGCAAAAGTGACAGCCGGGTTGATGTGTCCACCACTGATGTGACCGATGGACTGGATGAGGGTGGCAGCGGCCAGGCCGAAGCAGAAAGCCACGTGGAGAACGTTGTGGGACCCGGTGGTCCAGCGCAGAGCCGCCCCCAGACCGAAGAACACAAAGAACATGGTGCCATAGAACTCAGCGAACACCGCCCGCCAGAACGACATGGAACGGAACTCCCACATGGTGGCCAACAARTCAAGAGGCTAGCCCAAATGGCTACCCCAAATGTGTATTCTCCTTTAGAGTGAGCTAGCTCTGCTCACCGTATCAATAATGACTATCTCAGTGATGCCTTCAAGGTAAGATTTAAAAAAAACAAGAGAGCAAACTTCAAAGCAAAATTGGCCCCTAAACCTAAAGATGCTTCCGCAYGTAAACAACAGTTCCACATGCAACTCTCYAGGAGTCACTGACTTTACTGACTTCCAATGATCTGAAATGTTGCTTTCTGTAAGCTGTTTTCAGTCCAGTTGTATAGAAAACCGCGTCCTGCTGTTCTGTGTGGAGCGGAGCCTGGGTCTCTTGCGTCTATATGCCAACCCTGCTGTCCTGTCTGTGTGGAGGCGAGCCTGGGTCTCTGTGCGTCTATATGCCAACCCTGCTGCGTCCTGCCTGTGTGGAGCGGAGCCCTGGGTCTTCTGTGGCGTTCTATATGCCAACCCTGCTCGTCCTGTCTGTGTGGAGCGGAGCCTGGGTTCTCTCTGTGGGTCTAGTATGCCAACCCTGCTGGTCCTGTCTGTTGTGGAGTGGAGCGTGGGTCTCTGTGCATCTATATGCCAACCCTGCTCGTCCTGTCTGTGTGGAGCGGAGCGTGGGTCTCTGTGCGTCTATATCGCCAACCCTGCTCGTCCTGTCTGTGTGGAGCGGAGTGTTGGTATCCAACCCTGCTGGTCCTGTCTGTGTGGGAGCGGAGTGTTGGTATGCCAACCCTGCTGGTCTGTCTGTGTGGAGCGGAGCGTGGGTTGTGGTTATATGCCAACCCTGCTGGTCCTGTCTGTGTGGAGCGGAGTGTTGGTATGCCAACCCTGCTGGTCCTGTCTGTGTTGGAGCGGAGTGTGTTGGTATGCCACCCCTGCTGGTCCTGTCTGTGTGGAGCGGAGTGTTGGTATGCCAACCCTGCTGGTCCTGTCTGTGTGGAGCGGAGTGTTGGTATGCCAACCCTGCTGGTCCTGTCTGTTGGAGGCGGAGTGTTGGTATGGCCAACCCTGCTGGTCCTGTCTGTGTGGAGGCGAGTGTTGGTAATGCCAACCCTGCGTGCCCTGTCTGTGTGGAGCGAGAGTGTTGGTATGCCACCTGCTGGGTCCTGTCTGTGTGGAGCGGAGTGTTGGTATGCCAACCCTGCTGGTCCTGTCTGTGTGGAGCGGAGTGTTGGTATGCCAACCCTGCTGGTGGTTAGTAGAGAAAAGGATGTCCTGCAGACATTCAGCCTCTCTGTCAGAGCAGGGAGAGCCCACGGGACTATTTATAACAGCCCAGGGCCCCGGGCCCCCGGGGGAAGGGGCTGGGAGGGTTCACCGTACAACACAACAGATCAACACAACAAAAATACTTAACCCTTCTCTCACCCTGACTTCTCGCTGCCCAGTGCCCATGGCAGGGATCATCATCCTAACCCTAAACCTGAACTATGAGGTTCATATAGTCCATATAGTTCATATAGTTCATATAGTTCATATAGTTCATATAGTCCATATAGTTCATATAGTTCATATAGTCCAGGACACAGATAAAAGGTTGAAGGAGGATATTTTTGAAAGGTTATAGGTTTGAATAGACATATTTTACTTTGATCATGTGTAAACTCAGGAAATTCCTATTGAACAGGTACCAGCAGTTTGGGTGGTATTCTATTAATATTGGTCATGTTAGACGTTGAGGTCGGTAAGGCCAGATACTTCACATTCTGCTACTACCAGTAGTGAATCGCTTTAGACAAATAGCAAATCACATTTTATTCGTCACATGCTTCGCAAACAACAGTGAAATGCTTCCTTTTCCAACAAGATATACACACATATATATATAAATAGTGAATAAATACACAGTGAAAAACAATAACGAGTAAAAATGACTTGCCTATATACAGGGAGTACCAGTACTGAGTCGATATATATAAGACCTATGGTCTGATGCTTCCCAGTTAGCCTTTCCAGAGTCCTATTGGGCCCATCTCATCTCTCCAGTGGGGTTAAAAGGGTCTGTCCTCCTCTCTCAACATGCTTCAAGTGCTGACAGACACCAGAGGACAATCCCAGTATTCATAACACCATAGAGCAAGGGAGGCCCCATAACAGAAACCAGCCTGAACTCACAACCTGCTGCCAATAGAAAGACTGAAATAATGTGTGGTTATGCATGCAGTATTCTCATCTCACTATGACCTGAAAGACAGGACGAGTTCAGGAGATTGATTGACTTACTGTCTGTTATCACAACATCAATGTAACTCTGACAATATTCTTTGATTATTGAGGGTTTATAATATGTGTTGCTTTAAAATCAATGCAAATCAGTGATATGAACTATATCCATATTAAGAAGCCGGTTTGCCTCTACAATGGTGTTCTCAACGGTTAGTATTTTCCAAAGTCGATCTCTAACACTGCCTTGAATATGTAACTGGGTTTTGAACCTTCAACCTTACCCTCAACTTTAACCCCCTCAGAGTAGCACACTGCATCCAGAGGGATACCTCACTATCATCCGGTCTTTCTCAATAGTCTTCTGATTGTCTCCTTTTGTCCCACACGCTAAGCTATTCTCATTCTCACACATCCACTCTATGAAACCCTTCAATGGAAACTCCTAGTGAACGATCATTACATTGATTGCAATACATGTATTGCTTTATTCTCCATAGGTAGCTCTCTCCCTAGTATTCTGGATGGGTGCAATGCAATTCAAGTTGGTTCTGCTCAGCCCCATATTTGATTAGGCAGACTTTTACATTGTATATGGTGACTGAGCGGAGAGGCTCGGGCTCAGGACAGATAAAGCGGCAGATAAACCCGTGTTGGGAGAGGGGGGGGGGGGCAGCAGAAGGTTTGGCATTGAGCTTCTGCACTGGAGCATCCAGCATCACGCTGACCAGGCTAGCCTGCCAGAGAGGGCGGATGGACTGAGCCGTGAAAGCATAGTGCTGTGGTCAGGGGCTTTTCCCCTCCCATCCTTTCATACGCTGGAGAAACAAACGCTGGCCGTAACAGATTCTGTCGCTTTCCACGATCTGTTTTGTCTTGCTGCGCCTGCTGTCGAATGTATAAGAGCTTCCCTTATCCATGGTGGAGCAATAGCTGGTCCTTTAGCCTACTCTTTCCATCCCATCCCTATATGCACTATGTAGCCTACCCCTTACCGGAGTGCTTATAGTACAGCACCATGGAACTAAGAATACATTGATTTTGGGTGAGCCATGTATGATATAAATGACCATGTGTATTCAAAGGAAAGGGATGTTTGATTTTTATGATAAAATCAGTGTAACTCTAAGCTATTCTCTCATGCCAGTCAGCTGCACACTTAAATGTCATTTCCAAGCCACCTCTGGAGAAATGAAGGAAATTCAGTTGAGCACGTTGGATGCTATCACAATTTTCGTGAGTTGGCAAACAACTGAAATAAATGAAGAACACTAAATTCTGTATTATCTCCAAGTCTGATACGACCGAATTTGTTAAAACCAAGCAGAGAGAATCATTAGATCAGTTGTTTTGGTACTGTCCATATGTAGCTTGTTTTTGGTTGCAGGAATGGCTGAAGAATTGCAACATTTACCTGGAGATAACTCTGCAGATAGCACTGCTGGGTATACTTTTAGCTAAAATGTTCATCTTTAGTTTACAATCTGTAGAAACAATGAGAACTGAAAGGTTCAAAACCCAACACCTGAAACATCACAGCACAGTTGAAACATATATGGAAAATAGAAATAAAAACTGGACGGTGTTCAGAGATAGATGGGAGGGGTTGAGGGGAGCTGAAGGGTGGGATTGAAAACAAACAAAATATAACTATTGTAAAATACATTGTGTCCGTATAATGTGCATAAGCTGGAAGTAGAAGCCTACAGTAAGTGTTGTTGTCCATTAGTTTACTCCAATTAGGGGAGGGGTGGTAGGGTTAGGGGAAATGAAAAGAAAAATGATTTAAAAAATATCTAATATATATATTTACCCAAGAATATATGGGGGATTGGAAATGATGCAGAAAATTACATTGATGGAAGCTACAATCTATCTGCAATATTAAAAGCTGTTTTCTGCCTGGCCTGTAGGTATTGGTAAGGCAAAGACGGACCAGGCTCAGAATGAACTCGTTGGGTGGTGGGTTGCTGTATCTCTTTTGTGGTCTATGCATTCTGCCTCCCTCCCGGCGAGTTCTGCGTTGGTAAGCCTTCTATTGTGGGTATAAGCCTGTTTTACAGAGGACGGGGTTAAAACCTGCTAGAGTGGGGAATTTATCTTCTATCACCTCTCTGCCTCAGACTGCTGACACCAACACAACTAACCAATCCACAGCCCCTCTCTCTACCATCCAACTCATAGCGCGCTACCATCTATCTCCTACTCTCCAACATCAGCTCTAACACTATGTGGTAGAAACGCACACTACAGCACACAGAAGCCAGGACAATCTCCTACTCTCTTCAATACCAGTCCTGGGCTGCCTCACAGGCCCTACATTGTGGTAGAAATAATCATTACAACTCTCACTACAGCACAGACAGACACCTGGAGAACTGAGTAGAACATACATGGCTGTAGACTAGTAATATAAGAATATAATGCACTGTGTACAAAACACTAAGGACACCTGCTCTTTCCATGACATAGACTGACCAGGTGAATCCAGGTCAAAGCTATGATTCCTTATTGATGTCACTTGTTAAATCCACTTCAATCAGTGTAGATGAAGGGGATGAGACAGGTTAAAGAAGGATTTTAAGCCTTGAGACATGGGTTGTAAATGAGTGCCATTCAGAGGGTGAATGGGCAAGTCTAAAGATTTAAGTGCCTTTGAACAGGGTATGGTAGTAGGTGCCAGGCGCACCGGTTTGTGTCAAAAACTGCAACGCTGCTACGTTTTTCACGCTCAACAGTTTCCCGTGTGAATTAAGAATGGTCCACCAATCAAAGGACATTCAGACAACTTGACACAACTGTGGGAAGCATGATTCATGATTCATGATTTCTTTTAAAACCACAATTAGAATCTCTCCACGGCCTCATAGAGGATCTATATACTTTTGCTATCCTCTCTGGATTAAAACCAAATTATGATAAGTGTACTATATTACGTATTGGATCACAAAAAATGCTAATTTTACATTACCGTGTAGTGTAGTTTACCAATTAAATGGTCTGATGGAGATGTGGACATACTCGGTATACAAATCCCAAAAGAAAGAAATGATCTCACTCCAATACATTGTTATAGAAAGTTAGCAAAAATAGATAAGATCTTGCTACCATGGAAAGGAAAATACCTGTCTATTTGTGGAAAAATCACCCTGATTAACTCTTTAGTCAGTTTACCTATTTGCTTATGGTTTTGCCTACACCTAGTGACCTGCTTTTTAAATTATATGAACAAAAGGGCCTATTTATATAACGAATAGGAATTTGAAAAGTGTGATAAATAAAAACATATACCAATTTAATGACCAACAAACTGACAGCTGTGCTATATAAATTGCAAAATAGTTGGGAAGAGATTTTCGATGTACCCATTCCATGGCACATGGTTTATGAATGGAAAAAAGAGAGAGCATATAGTGGGCTGTGCTCCAGGGACATTTTCCTCCTTCCTTCATTACGCCAGAAACAAAAGGTTCAGTCACAGATTCTTGTTGCTTTCTATGTTCTGTTGTTCTTGCTGTCGAATGTATAAGAGCTGCCCTTTCCGTGGTTGGGAGCAGTCGCTACTCATAATTATTCTGCCCTTATCCGTGGTGGAGCAGTAGCTCTCATATAGCTGCCTTATCCGTGGTGGAGCAGTAAGCTACTCATATAGCTGGCCCTTATCTGGTGGAGCAGTAGATACTCCATAATAGCTGCCCTTTATCTCATGGTGGAGCAAGTAGCTAACTCATATAGCTGCGCTTATCCATGGTGGAGCAGTAAGCTACTCATATATGCTGCCTTATCGTGGTGAGCAGTAGCTACTCATAAGCTGGCCCTTATCTGTGGTGGAGCAGTAGCTACTCCATATAGCTGCCTTATCCCTGGTGGAGGTCAGTAGCTACTCATATAGCTGCCCTTATCTGTGGTGGAGCAAGTAGCTACTCCATATAGCTGCCCTTAATCTGTGGTGGAGCATGTAGCTATTCAGTAATAGCCTGCCCTTATCGTGGTGGAGCAGTAGCCTACTCATATAGCTGCCCTTATCTGTGGTGGAGCAGTAGCTATCATATAGATGCTCTTAATCCGTGGTGGAGCCAGTGGCTTACTCATATAGCTGCACTTATCTGTGGTGGAGCAGTAGCTACTCATAATAAGCTGCCTTAAATCTGGGGTGGAGCAGTAGCTACTCATATAGCTGCGCCTTATCTGTGGTGGAGCAGTAGCTACTCAATAGCTGCCCTTACTGTGGTGGGCAGTAGCTACTCATATAGCTGCCCTTAATCACATGGTGGAAGCAGTAGCTACTCATATAGCTTGCCCTTATCCATGGTGGCAGCAGTAGCTACTCATATAGCTTGGCCTTATTCCGTGTGGAGCAGTAGCTAACTCATATAGCTGCCCTTAAATACATTGGTGGAGCCCGTAGCTACTCATATAGCTGCCTTATCCTGTGGTGGCGCAGTAGCTTACTCATAACTGCCCTTATCTGTGGTGGAGCAGTAGCTTACTCAATATAGCTGGCCCTTATCTGTGGTGGAGCAGTAGCTATCATATAGCTGCCCTTATCCATGGGTGGAGCAGTACTACTTATATAGCTGCCCTTATCCATGGGTGGAGCAGTAGCTACTCAATATAGCTGCCCTTTATCCATGGTTGGGAGGCAGTAGCTACTCAGATAATCTACTCTTTCCCCCATCTCTTATATGCACTCACTGTATACTTACCCTTTACCAGATGCTTATACTATAGTACCAATGGGACAGAAATTCCATAAGAATACTTTGATTTTGGGGTGAGCCATGTCTGTTATCAATCACATTCATTTAATCTATCAAATGTATTTATACAGCCCTTTTTAACCATCAGCAGATGTCACAAAGTTTCTTTTATACAGAAACCCAGCCTAAAACCCCGAAGAGCAAGCAATGCAGATGTAGAAGCACCATGGCTAGGAAAAAATCCCTTGAAAGGCTGGAACCTAGGAGAAAACCTAGGGAACTAAGGCTGGAAGCCTAGGAGGAAAACCTTAGAGGAACCTAGGCTGGAAGCCTAGGCTGGGACCTTAGGCTGGAACCTAGGAGGAAACCAGGCCTCTGTGACAGTAGCTAGTCCTATTCCTGGTCTGTGCGGGTGAGATTATAAGAGTACATTTGGCCAATAAGGCCAGATCCATTCTTCAAGAGTGTTAAACCTTTCAGTAGATGGTCATCAGGCCAGGTTGTCCTGAGGCCCCAGGAGTCATCAGGCCAGGTCGTCCTGAGGCATGGTCTCCCAGGAGGGTAGAGAGAGAGCGAGAGAGAATGGCAAGAATTACAGGGAGCATACCTAAGACACACAAGACACCAGTTTTTTGACAGACTGACACCTAGCCCCCCGGTCAACATCGACTGTTAATAAAATGATCATGTGTAATAAAAGGAAAGGGAAATGTTTAATTTTATGATAAGAATCAGCGTAACTTTAAGCTATTCTCTCAATACCAGTCAGCTGAACACTTCAAATGTAATTTCAAGCCTCACTCTTACATGGAGAAATGGAGGAAATTGAGACTGTGCATGTTGATGTTATCACAACAATTTTTGTTAAGTTAACCAAACAACTGATAACCAAAGAACCACAGAGTTTCTGTATTATCTCAAAGTCTGAGCCGACCAAATGTGTAATAATCAAGCTTTGCCTGTATGGCTGTAGGGCCTTAAATAAGGAGAGGCCAGGCCAAGGCTCAGAATGAACTCGTTTGGGTGGTGGGTTTGTTGTGTCCTCTATTGTGGGTCTGTGGCGTTCTGCCCCCCTCCTGACCAGTCTGCATTGGTAAGCGGCCTCTATTGTGGGTGATAAGCCTGTTTTACAGGACGGGGTTAACAACCTGCTACGTGGGGAATTTATTTTCTATCACCTCTCTTGCTTCAGACTGCTGACACGAAGCACACATACCAATCCACAGCCCTCTCTCTACCATCCAACCATATAGCTTGCTACCATATATCTAATACTGTTCGCCTGCTATCTTAAGATTAATGCACTAGCTGTGGTCGCTCTTGGATGGTGAGGCGTCTCTGAATGGCTGACTTGTAAATGGAAATCTAGTGCTGTGTAATATCATGTTATTGTTTGTTTCCTGTTTGGATCCCAGGAAAGTACCTTGCCTTGGCAACAGCTAATTGGGGATCCTAACATAAGTACTTAAACTCCCACGCCCAGCCCTGCTAACTGTGTGGTAGAATCAACACACAGCATACAGAAAGCCTAGACCATCTCCTTCTCATCCGCAATCCAGCTCCGAGCTAACTCACAGGCACTACACATGGGTAGAAACCACTCCTTAACGCCAAGGGTTGCAAAAAATTCCAGGAACTTTCCAGAAATCCTGGTTGAGGATTCCGGATTTTCTAGAAAATAATGAAATTTGTGGAAGGTGTGTTCCATGGCTTTCGTTAGAAG
>NC_036847.1:31821453-31828973 GCF_002910315.2 Salvelinus sp. IW2-2015
GTGTATGAGTGATGTTTATAGGCATTTGCTCGACATGCTTTTTTCACTTCTGCAACAATTTTTCTATGGGATTGAGGTCAGGGTTTGTGATGGCAACTCAATACTTGACTTTGTTGTTCCCTTAGCCATTTTTGCCAGACTTTGGAAGTTGACTTGCGGTCATTGTCCATTGGAAGACCATTTGGACAGCTTTTTAACTTTCTGATGATGTCTTGAGATGTTGCTTTAATACTTCAATAATTTTCTCCTCATGATGCATCTATTTTTGTGAAGTGCCCACCCTCTGCACGCAATACCCCAAATGATGCTGCCAACTGTGCTTTCACGGTTGGGAATGGTGTTTTCAGCTTGGCAAGCATCCTCATTTTCCTACAACATAACAATGGTCATTATGGCAAACGTTTATTTTTTTGTTTCCTCAGACGAGGACATTTGTCATCCTGACTAGAGAGGTTTTTATGTTCATTTGTTTTGGTCAGGTGTTGATTTGGGTGGGCATTCCTGTTTTGTTTTTCTATGAATTTGTGTTTCTATGTTTTGGCCGGTATGGTTTCAATCAGGGACAGCTGTCTATCGTTTGTCTGTTTGAGAAGGCATAGCTTAGGTAGCCCTTTTTTCTCCTTTCGTTGTGGGTAGTTACTTTGTTTTGTGGACTAATGCCCTAGCTTCAGGCGTTTTTGTATGGTTTATTTGTTTTGTTGGCGACATTTCTAAAATAAGGGAAAATCGTAGCTCACCACGAGGCACCAAAATTGTTTTTTTGGGGGGGGGCGATGACGTGGGCAGAGTGCTAGGGTGAGTCCGAGCAGAGGAGGTAATTCTTGACCGTTAGGCGAGGAGTGGATATTGGCAGATAGAGAGAGGACGAAAGGTTTGAGGGGTTGGAGTCTGGAGGCAAGATGTCGTTTGAGGAGGTGGTACTGGTCAGGAACCATGTCATGCGGTGAAGCGACGGTTGGTATAGATAGAGATACAGCCCAGTTCCTGTGGCAGCATCCCGCAGTTGCCGGGCTTGGGGTGAGCATCAGCCAGGACGATTGTGAGCCTGCTCTCAGACCTGCAGTCCGCCTCTCGGCAGTATTATCCTGCGCGGCTCTACACACAAAGATAGATATACGGTGCGTCTGCAAGCCCAGTGGTTCTGTGCCAGCGCCCCCGCATGTGCAGAAGGCCGAAGATACCATCCGACCGGACGCGGTTGTGCAGGCTCTACGCTCGAGACAATACAGTGCGCCTCCACGGCCGCAAAGTGTATCCGGTGTCCGACAAGAACAGCCTCCGTATGTCTCCCGCTGGTGAGTCTGTGTGCTGTCAGAACAGGCTCTGTATGTCTCCCCAGCTGGTGAGGCTGTGGCGCTCACGTACAGATAGATAAAACGTTCTCATTCCAGTGATGAATAGAGAAAGAAAGCTCAGTGTGATCCATGGCACGAAGCCTCCAGTGATGATCATGGCAGAGCCTCCGTATCCATGGCAGAGATAAAGATAGATCATCCATGGCACGAAGCCTCCAGTGATGATCATAAGAGATATAGATAGATCCAGGCAAGAGATACAGTGATGATATGGTAAGAAAGATAGATAGATAATGGACGAAGCCTCAGTGAGATCATGAGAGAAAAGCTCGTCAGTGAGATCCATGGCAAGAGTCAGTGACGATCCATGGCACGAAGCTCCGTGAGGTCATAGATAAGCGACGTCCCAGTCCGAGATAAGCGACGGTCTCAGTCCGGAGCCTCGCGAACGGTCACAGTGGAGCCGACAGCGACGGCCTCCAGTCCGGAGGCACAGAGATCAGATAGAGACTCCAGCGACGTTCAGTCCGGTAGCTCCAGCGAGGTCATCGGAGCAGCGACGGTCCAGTCGGAGCCAAGGACGCTCCAGTCCGGAGTCCAGAGAGAATATACAAACAGTTGGAGCTCGCGACAGATATACAGTCCGGAGCCTCACAGAGAGAGATACCCCAGTCCGCAAAGAGGGTCCCAACGAGGGTCCAGTCGGGGCCAGCACATACGCGTGAGGGTAACCCATCAGGGTGCGCGTGGGTCGTGTTCTGAATAACCTCGTTCTGAAGGTTCGCAACCACAAGTGAGGTTGTTACTGGTATACCCACAAGAGTGGGGTGAATGCCAGTTGATTGAATGCAGAGGGGTCTACGGTCGTCCGTGCACACTTGGAAGCACGCACTCACATGTGGGACTCGTATTTGCTCATACATGCGCTGTCGCGAATCTTGCCTCTTAACAGGATTTTACGCATTGTTTTGTGTGGTACGAAAAGGCATAGATGCAAGCGTCTATAGTTTCTTGGCGAGTGGTGCGGTAATTACTGTAAGTTAGCCGTTCGGATTCCCACGTACCTGTACTTTATGTTGGATGCTGTATACTTTTTCTGTTCCATTTCTACCATACTGGTATGCTCCACTGTAGATTTGGGTGTTGTGCTTCTGGCTACCTACTATCACTATTTATTTGTCGCTGCATCCAGTGCCTTGGTGTCACCGATGCTTTCCCCTTAGTTTATGCGCACCTCGCTTCAGGCTCTCATTTCTCACTCCAAAAGTATATACTCCGTTAATAGAGATGCACAGAAATATCGTGTGCAGACGATATAGCAGACCGGAGGCATGACGGATGACTTTGGGGCTTTCTTTGGGTGTCGAGGCGAGAGCAGATTTACTTTTCATGGTAGCAGACTACGTGGGCATTTTAAACTACATTTCTCACCTTGATGGCAGGGCAACTTAGTGCCGAGTTGATCCCTTCTACCAGATCTGGTTGGCCGTCTCTCAGTCTATAGGAAGCTAGGTGTAGATTAGGTGAAACCGGTCTCGCTAATCTTTGATGGCCACGAAAGGAGTGAGTGAGAGGTAATTTGCCTTCGTCTGCCCTTCAAGATTACTCTCGGTCTTCTCTCAATGATGTGGTTCCCTGCCCGCGCTTTGTGTATGTGTCGTATATTCACGTCCCACTTATAGTTCGCACTCCTCCCTTGACGCACTTGCCACCTAAATTGGCAGATACGAGACGCATCAGTGTCTTGCGCCTCTCACTCTGGTGACGCCCGGGTCTCCATGTGATGCCGAAGTTAGAGCATATACTGTGCGTTTGTCATAACTCTTTTTGCTGCTCTCATCTCTATGTAATTAACTCAAAACACTCCGGCTCGCCGTAAGTACAGCTGCTTTCTGTGCGTTGTGCTTTCTCCACTGGTCTTGCAGAGTCGTATAGTGGCGTATATCGGTCACACATCATTGTTTCTCTAATCGCGGTTTGGGGTCCTGTAGTTGGTCGACACGCTTATGCCTTGCCTCCGCCCCACGGCTCCCTCATCAGGTTGATACCACTAGTAGCTTGCGTACGACATGCGAGCCTATCGACGTGGTTTTCAGCACTTAATTGTTGGCTCGTGCGAGAGTGGTGCCACACGCTATCTCTGTGCGCAAGTTGTTTCCCTGCTGTTTGCCGGACCCGTCCACTTCGTATCACACTGTAGCCATTATTCGTGTGCTACTAGGACAGCGACTCTACTATTCAGTGCTATAGAAATGTTAATTTTTGAGTATATTATCGGTCACTCCTTCCGTTTGTACTACTCTGCGATCTGCTGGCAGCTTCACACTGTATCCCTATGTGTCTCCTGGTAGCGTAAGTGCGCTAATGTCCTCACCTCAAACTCATCTTGCCCCCTCGAGGTGAGGTCTTGTGCTTGTCTGAACCACGCATTGTGTGCGCGTGGAGGTATACACACGCGTATTTAGAGTGTGCGATCCTCGAGAGCCGTGTAAGCTCTACAATTGATTCACTGTTTGAGAAGTAATTCCCGAGTGGAGACGTTCGTGGTCGATAGAGCTTAATGTTTCTGTAATGAAAGTTATCTCTGTTTAAACACTGTATGTTACTCTTTTCTATGTTAAGTTTTGTAATTAAACTAATAACAAGTCCTAGCGAACACAAGTAAATATTTGCGTTTGACAAAGGATATCGAGAAGATTTTGTCTCGCTGGTGGATATACTATATGCTACGCGTCGATTTACATTCGTGATAGGCCGCCCAAGGTTTTTCTCACACTCCTTACCCGGGGGCTGGGCTGCACGTTCTAATCACACTCTGGATAGCATATGCAGTAAAAACCGACAATGTGTGGCAGCCTTGGCGTCACAGGGGGTCCAGCCTCCCTCAAGGGTGAGATGCCTTTGAGATACCCATGTCGGAAGGCGCAGCGAATTTGAAATGTTGCGGGAAGCAGGGTGGAGGGGGTGGGGGGGGGGGCGTGCCTCACAATTAGTTAGGAATGGTGGATGCCTAGTAGTTTTGGCTATACTCTGGCAAGCACTTAGTATCGGGACATATAATTTTTCATACATGTGGGACCCAGGAATTTGTGAACCACCTATCACTGGTTTTTGCATAGCACCATGCTCCTACCAACTGAGCTACAGAGGACACTTAGTCAGTGTGGCTATTGAGCAAGATGTTTTATCCATGCGTGTGGGCAAATCCTGTGGCTATTTCCTTCAAGAAGCATTGTGACTCTGGTTGGGAGTGCTGATCTAGTATCTGTTATTCATTATGAATTACAGGCAAAACTAATTCAGATTCCGCAGTCCCACTCTGGATGTTTTTTGAATTATGGCCAAGTTGCTTGGCCTTGGGAGGGAGAGTGAATGATAGTATGCTTTATCCTTGCACTGTGGAACTCCAGATGGCAGTTGGTCAGTTATAGAGTTGTTTTATCCTGTTAATCCTCATGGGGTTTTGATTTTTATTCTGTTTTAGTGTGTTTCTTTGTCAAAAAAAGGAAATTCAATCAAAAGTTCCAGAAGGTCGAAGGTTATATTGTTTTTAGGAGACAACAAATACTGTTACATGCAAAGGGATTGTTGCTATATTTGATGATGCTGATGAAGTCATTGAAGCAGGGCTAGTTAAATTGAAAATCGCCTGGGCATAAGGCATCTGTGATGATGATACACAAACTCAACAATTACAAATGTTAAAGTAGTGGAACACGAGTGGGATTCACGTCACGTGTTGAATTCAAATCATAAACTACGACCCTAAGTACAATTATGGAATTATTTGGAACGTAGTCAATACCAAGGAACAGTGACTATTGTAATGCTTGTACCAAAAGCGCACAAATAAATTAAATCTGGTGATACACTTAGACATCCACGCTCATCAATTCCATGGAAATATTTAGGATAGCTGAGTAGTTCTTTGGAAACCTAATGCATTTCTTGTTCCTCTCTTTCTCCCATCCGGATGAGTTCAGAGAGTTTTGACAGAGTGTGATAAACACTGGGCTGTTTGAGAAAGCCTAGCAGTTTGGTTTTAAGTTGTTGCTTCAGACTTGTTTACATTGTACTTGAACCCTTTACTTTTACATGTAGGGATCTTAATTTAGTCACTTTTTGTGCTGAAATTTTCTTGCATGAAGAAAAATGCAAAACTTGTAAGTGGCATAAGGTTTAAAGGCTTTCTAAAGTTATTATTTCCAATTTAAAATATGAAAATGTATCAACCCTCAAAAATGTTCTTATTTCATGCACATATATCAATTAGGGTGGACCTGACCTTCCACGGAGTTGCATTATTTTCTAGAGAACGCATAGAGCCCTGTTGATTATCTCTTTTATACCATGGCTATAATTTAACACATTTACTGCTAGAAATGTGTTCATTTGTAGGTAGAAATGTGTTCATTTGCAGGTTGAAATGTGTTCATTTGCAGGTAGAAATGTGTTCATTTGCAGGTAGAAATGTGTTCATTTGCAGGTAGAAATGTGTTCATTTGCAGGTTGAAACGTGTTCATTTGCAGGTTGAAACGTGTTCATTTGCAGGTAGAAACGTGTTCATTTGCAGGTAGAAATGTGTTCATTTGCAGGTAGAAATGAGTTCAACATCCACTGAAGTAGGTAGCAAGTTTTTGTTTTCTTGCAGCTTATTTGTGGAACAATCTTCAAAATGTTCATAAATGTGATGTTCTAGTGTCTCTGGGGTAATTCAGAACGCTGATTGAGGACCTTATTACTGATGAATGTGCTTGTTCTTTATGACCATGTTTTTCTTTCTGCTTGCATTTTGTATTTATATTTCGATGTGTGTATTTTCTGTAATTCAGGGCTCAGTATGACTCCCTGATAAAATAAATACACTGAATGTACAAAACATCTTTCCATGACACAGACTGACCAGGTGAATCAAGGTGAAAGCTATGATCCCTTATTGATGTCACTTGTTAAATCCACTTCAATCAGTGTAGATGAAAGAGAGGAGACAGGTTAAAGAAGGATTTTTAAGCATTGAGACAATTGAGACATGGATTGTGTATCTGTGCCATTCAGTGGGTGAACGGGCAAGACAAAAGACGTAAGTGCCTTTGAACGGGGTACTGTAGTAGGTGCCGTGTACACCGGTTTGTGTCAAGAGAAGACTGGTGTGCGTGTGTGTGTGTGTCTTTGTGCGTCCGTGTGTGTGTGTGTGTGTGTGTACCTTGTTGAACTGAGCCCATGACACCAGCATGTTGCTGTAGTCTCCAGTCTGGCTTGTCGAAGATCTTCTGGACCAGGAAGTTTTGGATGTAGCTGTCAAAGCAACGCTCTGTCCCGACCTTCGACGTGAGCTTACTGTTCAGGGTCCGCACATCTGCTTCCAGGGCACGCGCTCCGGGAACCACAAACGGAATCCTGTCCTGATGACGTCATTATAAGGTTAGAGGTCAAAAGGTTAATGTTGTGAGAAAAGTGAGCAGACATAATGTTTAGTCCACTGTGTTGATAGTGGGTGTGATATGAGTAGGAAGTGGGTTTAGAGAGAGAGAGAGAGAGAGCGAGAGAGATAGAAGATAGAATGACTTTATGAAGACTATAGACTGGAGGAAACGAAGAACAGATAGATGACTTTATGAAGACTATAGACTGGAGGAAACGACAGAACAAGATATATGACTTTATGAAGACATTTACATTTAAGTCATTTAGCAGACGCTCTTATCCAGAGCGACTTACAAATTGGTGCATTCACCTTATGATATCCAGTGGAACAACCACTTTACAATAGTGCATCTAACTCTTTAAGGGGGGGGGGGGGGTTAGAAGGATTACTTTATCCTATCCTAGGTATTCCTTGAAGAGGTGGGGTTTCAGGTGTCTCGGAAGGTGGTGATTGACTCCGCTGACCTGGCGTCGTGAGGGAGTTGTGTTCCACCATTGGGGTGCCAGAGCAGCGAACAGTTTTGACTGGGCTGAGCGGGAACTGTACTTCCTCAGAGGTAGGGAGGCGAGCAGGCCAGAGGTGGATGAACGCAGTGCCCTTGTTTGGGTGTAGGGCTGATAAGAGCCTGAAGGTACGGAGGTGCCGTTCCCCTCACAGCTCCGTAGGCAAGCACCATGGTCTTGTAGGCAAGCACAGCCGGATCTCAATCCCATTGAGCACGTCTGGAACCTGTTGGATTGGAGGGTGAGGGCTAGGGCTAGGGCCATTCCCCCCAGAAATGTCTGGGAACTTGCAGGTG
>NC_036847.1:31834682-31839275 GCF_002910315.2 Salvelinus sp. IW2-2015
AGAGAGAGAGAGAGAGAGAGAGAGAGAGAGAGAGAGAGAGAGAGAGAGAGAGAGAGAGAGAGAGAGAGAGAGAGAGAGAGAGCAAGACATGGAGATGGATAGATGAGAGAGAGAGGAGGAGGAGACAGATCAAACAGACAGACAGACATAGAGAGAAACAGAGGCAATGAGCTTGAGAGATAGGCAGTCACTGGTTCAAGAAGCACAGTCCCAAATGATGGTTGCTAGGGTGCCGTTATCCTGACTCCCATTAACTATCACCATCACGGGAACAGAGATCATCTACAATCACAACAATCATCTACAATCACACGGAGATCTACAATCACACACAGATGATCTACATGTCAGTACAGCCATACTATTCACTGATCAACAAGATTACTGCTCACAGTTTCAATTGATGATCTAAACTATGCTTCTGTGTGTCATGAGTTATACGAAGTGGCAGACGACAAGTCTTTCTGTCTGCTCTCTTGATCTTCTTTATAGACTGGAGGAAACGACAGAACAAGATAGAGTGACTTTATGAAGACTATAGACTGGAGGAAACGACAGAACAAGATAGATGACTTTATGAAGACTATAGACTGGAGGAAACGACAGAACAAGATAGATGACTTTATGAAGACTATAGACTGGAGGAAACGACAGAACAAGATAGATGCTTTATGAAGACTATAGACAGGAGGAAACGACAGAACAAGATAGATGACTTTATGAAGACTATAGACTGGAGAAAAACGACAGAACAAGATAGATGACTTTATGAAGACTATAGACTGGAGGAAACGACAGAACAAGATATATGACTTTATGAAGACATTTACATTTAAGTCATTTAGCAGACGCTCTTATCCAGAGCGACTTACAAATGTGTGCATTCACCTTATGATATCCAGTGGAACAACCACTTTACAATAGTGCATCTAACTCTTTAAGGGGGGGAGGGGGGTTAGAAGGATTACTTTATCCTATCCTAGGTATTCCTTGAAGAGGTGGGGTTTCAGGTGTCTCCGGAAGGTGGTGATTGACTCCGCTGACCTGCGTCGTGAGGGAGTTTGTTCCACCATTGGGGTGCCAGAGCAGCGAACAGTTTTGACTGGGCTGAGCGGGAACTGTACTTCCTCAGAGGTAGGGAGGCGAGCAGGCCAGAGGTGGATGAACGCAGTGCCCTTGTTTGGGTGTAGGGCTGATAAGAGCCTGAAGGTACGGAGGTGCCGTTCCCCTCACAGCTCCGTAGGCAAGCACCATGGTCTTGTAGGCAAGCACAGCCGATTCAATCCCATTGAGCACGTCTGGAACCTGTTGGATTGGAGGGTGAGGGCTAGGGCTAGGGCCATTCCCCCCAGAAATGTCTGGGAACTTGCAGGTGCCTTGATGGAGGGTAGAGAGAGAGCGAGGAGATGGCAGAATTACAGGAGCATACCTAAGACCACACAAGACACCAGTTTTTTGACGACTGACCCTAGCCCCCCGGCACATAGACTGTTATATAATGATCATGTGTAATAAAAGGAAAGGGATGTTTAATTTTTTATGATAAAGATCAGCGTAACTTTAAGCTATTCTCTCATACCAGTCAGCTGCACACTTCAATGTAATTTCCAAGCCCACTCTTACATGGAGAAATGGAGGAAATTGAGCTGTGCATGTTGATGTTTATCACCAACAATTTTTGTAAGTTAACAAACAACTGAAATAATCCTTGATGGAAGAGTGGGGTAACATCTCACAGCAAGAACTGGCAAATCTGGTGCAGTCCATGAGGAGGAGATGCACTGCAGTGCTTAATGCAGCTGGTGGCCACATCAGATACTGACTGTTACTTTTGATTTTGACTGCCCCTTTGTTCAGGGACACATTATTCCATCTCTGTTAGTCACATGTCTGTGGAACTTGTTCAGTTTATGTCTCAGTTGTTGAATCTTGTTMTGTTCATATAAATATTTACACATGTTAAGTTTGCTGAAAATAAACGCAGTTGACAGTGAGAGGACATTTCTTTTTTTGCTGAGTTTATGACATTACAGGAACCTGACAGACGTGGTGAAAACCTGGTTGCAGTACATACCATATTCCGGAAGGTGGCACAYGTGCTCTTACTGGAGATGTGWTCCAAAATGGCTGTGTTATTGATCAACTCGCCAACATTCTGACTGGAATAGTCAGAACAAAARCACTTATTTAAACACTTGCAGGCCTGCAGTCTAATGGTGAGTGATATCCGTGTCTGTTGTACATTAGGCCTACTGCTTTCTGTACAACTATAGATAGCTAAAAGGAAGTTGCTCACAGAAATGTGCTAATCAGATTGTGAGAAGAAAGACTCTTCTTTGGCCATCTTATGAACATGGGTTTACTATCTAGGCCTATGGTAATGTCTTGAGTATAGATATTTGTATGCATTTGTTCTAAGGCTGCGTTTACACAGSCAGACCAATTCTGATCTTTTTTTCTACTAATTGGTCTTTTGACCAGTCACATCAGATCTTTTCAYATCAAATCTTTTTCAGAGCTGATCTGATTGGTCAAAAGAYCAATTAGTGAACWAAAATATCAAAATTAGGCTGCCTGTCTAAACACAGCCTAAGTGACTGAGTGGGCTACATGTAAATAAGTATTAGAGTAGTCCAAATGCTAACAGTCATATGTAAACAAAGCGATAGCCTTACATTAGTCTGAGGAAACCCTCTAAATCCCTAAATCCCTCTGGTGATAACTGATGTAAGACATGTTGTATATTTGCCAGGAGCATTAACGGACCAATTCCCCTGTATAGCTTTTCTCTGTCATGGCAATCCTTGGTCCAGGACGATAATACTTCATGTCTCTTAGTTCAGCAAGACAGTAGACAGCCTGTCTATGTGCTCTAGAACACCTTAACCGTAATTGCTTCTGTAAATAGCTCTGGATAAATGACTMAAATGTCAAATGTAAATGGTCTGCAACACAAGACAGACTAGACTGTAGCTTGCCTGTCCCTTGTACAAAAAAGGTTGAGAAGCACGCCGTTACATCACTGACCTGGGTACAGTGCCTAGCTGTCTGAGGTTCCTAGCCTGCGCCTCTGTGATGATCTGAGCCTTGATGAGGACTGGTTTCCCGGGTGCAACTTTTCCCCCCAGCAGGTAGCGCACCGTGGTGGAGAACTTAGACTGGGTCTTAATCACCTGGGGAGGCTGCTTGTCTACCATCAAATCAAATGTTATTGGTCACATACACGTGGTTAGCAGATGTTAATGCGAGTGTAGCGAAATGCTTGTGCTTCTAGTTCCGACCATGCAGTAATATCTAACAAGTAATCTAACAATTTCACAACAACTACCTTATACACACACAAGTATAAAGGAATGAGTAAGAATATGTACATGTAAATATATGGATGAGCGATGGCCGTGCGGCATAGGCAAGATGCAGTAGATGGTATAGAGTACAGTATATACATATGAGATGAGTAATGTAGGGTATGTAAACATTATATAAAGTGGCATTGTTTAAAGTGATTAGTGACACATTTATTACATCCACTTTTTTAACAGTCCAGAGAGAAGATGTGGCCAGTGGGAGGGGCCTCTTCTAACACCTAGCGTTATGTCTGAGTCATATTGTTGTTGTCATTGTTACGGTCATGTTTGGGTATTATTTCCTTTTAGAAAACTTAGAATCTACTATGTTACACAGACAAGCACCGCATTACCATAGACACCTTTAGTATTTGGACATACCAACATTGTACTGACTCACTAGTATTAAGTCATGTTTCCTCTCCTGCTGCAACTCTCTGATGGAGACAATATGGCTGCCAGTCCACCCATCACAGACCCATTGATCGTTCTAGTAATTCTATTTCTATGGTTGCAGCTCTCTGATGGGGACAATGTGGCTGCCAGTCCACCCATCACAGACCCATTGATCGTTCTAGTAATTCTATTCTATGGTTGCAGCTCTCTGATGGGGACAATGTGGCTGCCAGTCCACCCATCACAGACCCATTGATCGTTCTAGTAACTCTATTTCTATGGTTGCATCTCCTCACACTCAACGTCAACAAAACAAAGGAGATGAACGTGGACTTCAGGAACAGCAGAGGGGCACCCCCCTATCCACATCGACAGACAGTAATGGAGAAGGTGGAACATTTCAAGTTCCTCGGCGTACACATCACGACAACTGAAATGGTCCACCCACACAGAAGCGTGGTGAAGAAGGCCAACAACAGCGCCTCTTCAACCTCAGGAGGCTGAAGAAATTTGGCTTGTCACTGAAAACACTCACACATTTTTACAGATGCACAATCGAGAGCATCCTGTCGGGCTGTATCACCCGCCTGGTATGGCAACTGCTCCGCCCACAACCTTAAAACTCTCCAGAGGTAGTGAGGTCTGCACAACGCATCACCGGGGGCAAACTACTGCCCTCCAGGACACCTACACACACCCAATGTCACAGGAAGGTCAAAAAGATCATCAAGGACAACAACCACCCGAGCCACTGCCTGTTCACCCCCGCTATCATCCAGAAGGTAGGTCAGAACACGTGCATCAAAGCAGGGACAGAGACTGAAAAACAGCTTCTATCTCAAGCCATCAA
>NC_036847.1:31842534-31846287 GCF_002910315.2 Salvelinus sp. IW2-2015
AGAGACGTCATTCCCACAGGACGGAGACGCTCATTCCCACAGGACGAGAGACGTCATTCCAAGGAGGAGACGTCATTCCCCCTGACGGAGACGTCTTCCCACAGGACGGAGACGTCGTCCCAACTGACGGAGACGTCATTCCCACTGGACGGAGCACGTCGTTCCCAAGGACGGAGACGTCGTTTCCCACAGGACGGAGACGTCGTTCCCCAGACGGAGATCGTTCCCACTGGAGTAGACGTCGTCCCACAGGACGGAGACGTCGTTCCCACTGGACGTAGACTCATTCCCACTGGACGGAGACGTCGTCCACTGGACGGGACGTCGTACCACTGGACGGAGACGTCGTCCCACTGGACGGAGACGTCGTTCCCACTGGACGAGACGTCTTCCCACTGGACGGAAGACTCAATTCCCACTGGACGGAGACGTCATTCCCACTGACGGAGACGTCATTCCCACATGGACGGAGACGTCATTCCCCCTGGACGGAGACGTCATCCCACTGGACGAGACGTCATTCCCACTGGACGGAGACGTCATTCCACTGGACGGAGACGTCATTCCACAGACGGAGACTTCATTCCCACAGGACGGAGACGTCATTCCCACTGGACGGAGACGTCATTCCACTGGACGGAGACGTCATTCCAGGACGTAGACGTCATTCCCACGGAGGACGTCATCCCACTGGACGGAGACGTTCATTCCACTGGACGGAGACGTCATTTCCCACTGGACGGAGACGTCATTCCCACAGGACGGAACGTCATTCCACAGGACGGAGACGTTCAATTCCCCCTGGACGGAGACGTCGTTCCCACTGGACGGAGACGTCATCCCACTGGACGTAGACGTCATTCCCACAGGACGGAGACGTCATTCCCACTGGACGGAGACGTCATTCCCACATGGACGGAGACGTCATTCCCCTGGACGAGACGTCATCTCCACTGGACGGAGACGTCATGCCCACTGGACGGAGACGTTCATGCCCACTGGCGGAGACGTCATTCCCCCTGGACGGAGACTTCATCCCACCAGGACGGAGACGTCATTCCCCCTGGACGGAAGAGTCATTCCCACTGGACGGAGACGTCATTCCCACTGGACGGAGACGTCATTCCCACTGGACGGAGACGTCATTCCCACTGGACGGAGACGTCATTCCCACTGACGGAGACGTCATTCCCACGGGACGGAGACGTCTTCCCACTGGCGGAGACGTCATCCCACTGGACGGAGACGTCATTCCCACTGGACGGAACGTCATTCCCACTGGACGGAGACGTCATTCCACTGCGAACGTCATCACGGATACGTCTCCCACTGGACGGAGACGTCAGTTCAACATCTAGTTTTGATTTACATTTGCTGTGAGTTGTCAACTGACGTGAATTCAACGTGAAATCAACAAACATTTGAACCACGTCATCAGATTTAAGTCAAATTTGGGGGAAAATGAAAAACATTTCCGGAATTCCTTACATTGATGACTTTTTGCGAATACAATCAGTTTTCCACTTTGATTCAACGTCATCATCGCATAGATTTTTTTAATGACTTGGAAACAATGTTGATTCAACCAGTTTGTGGCCAGTGGGAGGGCCTCTCTAACACCTAGCGTTAGTCTGAGTCATATTGTTGTTGTCATTGTTACGGTCATGTTTGGTATTATTTTCCTTTTAGGAAAACTTAGAATCTACTATGTTTAACAAGACAAGCACCGCATTACCATAGACACCTAGTTTTTGGACATACCAACATTGTACTGACTCACTAGATTAAGTCATGTTTCCTCTCCTGCTGCAACTCTCTGATGGAGACAATATGGCTGCCAGTCCACCCATCACAGACCCATTGATCGTTCTAGTAATTCTATTTCTATGGTTGCAGCTCTCTGATGGGGACAATGTGGCTGCCAGTCCACCCATCACAGACCCATTGATCGTTCTAGTAATTCTATTCTATGGTTGCAGTCTCTGATGGGGGACAATGTGCTGCCAGTCCACCCATCACAGACCATTGATCGTTCTAGTAACTTCTATTTCTATGGTTGCATCTCCCTCACACTCAACGTCAACAAAAACAAAGGAGATGAACGTGGACTTCAGGAAACAGCAGAAGGAGCACCCCCCTATCCACATCGACAGGACAGTAATGGAGAAGTGGAACATTTTAAGTTCCTCGGCGTAGTCCAGTGGGCTGTCTGACAGGAATGTCGTAATAGTCAGTGACTGAAGTAGATTCCCAGAAGGGACTACAAACACATTTTGTTTTGTTTTCAAACTGAAGACATTGCAATGAAGGCAAATTCATTTTCTAATACATAATTAACAAATTAGATAACTACCCAACATATGAAGAAAACACTAAACTGTTTTAATAAGCCTACAGTTTGGGTTAAAAGAACAGTCAATGAGGGATAACTTCAGTGTCACTGACTAAGATAAGATTTTCTTGTCTGGTTCCACATACATTTGATTAGCATCTKTAGAACACACAATACAACATAGAACATATGAAACCAATGAAGGACAGGGGACTTTTCAGCGGACTATAAAAGCGATTGACATCATTGAACTAACAGTTTTCCCTATACTGAGCTTCAAAAGTATTGGGACAGTTATCATTTTTTGTTGTTGTTTTGGCTGTGTACTCCAGCACTTTAGGTTTGAAATGATACAATGACTATGAGGTTAAAGTGCAGACTGTCAGCTTTAATTTGAGGGTATTTTCATCCATATCGGGTGAACCGAACTAGTCCCCCCATTTGAGAACAATGTGTTTCTCAACACTTCTACATTAAAATGGAGGTTTCTATGATTACAGATAATCCTGAATGGATCGTGAATAATAATGAGTGAGAACACACAAATATCATACCCCCCCCCCCCTAAAATGCTAACGTTCCCTGTTATTGTAATGGTGAGAGGTTAGAATGTCTTGGGGGTATGATATTTATGCGCCTCTTTCTCACCTCTAACGATTCATTATTCACGATTCATTCAGTACTATTTGTAGTCATGGTAGCATCCACATGAATGTAGAAGTGTTTAGAAACATATTATACTCTTATTTACAATAAAAGTTACTCAAAAATGACAMAATACATTATTTAGCATTCATTTCTATTGGGCACAAAATAATCTGAAACACAACCAAAACAAACAGCAAATGCATCCAACACATTTGTAGAGTTACAAKCTTGATGTAGTCATTGCATGCTAGGAATATGGGGCCAAATGCAACATTTTTGACTACTTTATTACACATGAATTTGTGAATTTGTGAAGAAGTGAATTTGTCCCAATACTTTTGGTCCCCTAAAATGAACAAAAAGGGAGGGAGAGAGAGAGAACATTTGTGAGTAGAATGTTTACTGTTAATTTTTGGTTTATTATCTATTTCACTTGCTTGGCAATGTAAACATATGTTTACATATGAACCAGGACATAACACCAGGACATAACACCAGGACATAATATACCAGGACATGATATACCAGGACATGATATACCAGGATGTAAAATGGGGCAGCAGGTAGCCTAGTGGTCAGAGTGTTGGACTAGTAATTGAAACGTTGCAAGATCGAATCCCTGAGCTGACAAGGTAAAAATCTGTTGTTCTGCCCCTGAACAAGGCAGTTAACCCACTGTTCCCCAGCAGGCTGTCATTGAAAATAAGAATTAGTTCTTAACTGACTTGCCTAGTTAAATAAAGATTTTAAAAATCTCCCAAACTAGTGATATG
>NC_036847.1:31852178-31857357 GCF_002910315.2 Salvelinus sp. IW2-2015
TTTTCTCTTTCTGCTGCTGCAGGTGCTCACTAGCAGGAATATAATTGAGAGAGAGAGAGGAGAGAGGGAGAGGGAGAGGGAGAGGGAGAGAGAGGGAGAGGGAGAGGAGAGGAGAGGAGAGGGAGAGGGAGAGGGAGAGGGGTGGAAGATAGAGAAAAATGATTGGTGTGTTTGTGCATCCACTTTCCCAGTTTTTTTTGTGCAAATTCACATTGTATGTGCTTGTTGGGTGCGTGCCTACATGTATTCTTGCATGCTCGTGTGTTCATCACCATGCTTTCTGTGGGTGTCTTGTACTGTACGAAAATTTTTTTCCTCAGAGACATTGGGGAGAGGGAGAGGGAGAGGGTGGAAGATAGAGAAAAATGATTGGGATGTGTTTGTGCATCCACTTTCCCAGTTTTATTTGTGCAAATTCACATTGTATGTGCTTGCTTGGGTGCGTGCCTACATGTATTCTTGCATGCTCGTGTGTCTCATACCATCTCTGGTCTTCGATCCAGTTGGCCAGGTAGCACCTCAAGGGGAAGGAGGGGGGATAGAGATGGTTGAGGGTCTGTGTGGCCAGATAAGCGATCAGCTGTTTCATCTGTATCCACTGTGCCATGGTGAAGCAGAGCTGGAAGAGACAGGAATAAAGGACATCTGATGAAGAACTAACGCCGACCTAAACGGCACCATATTCCCTACATAGCGTACTGCTTCTGGCTCAATTCAATCAAAACCACATTGCTGTATTAAGAAATCACAGTTGGTTTTGGTTACTGTAAAAGCCTTCTGCTGCCAGTTAGGGTCACGTTCATCTACCTCTCATGCAGATGCTTTCAATTAATGTGTCAGCTATGTTGCTTTGATTGAGTTCCAGCCGAAGCCAAAGGGGCCTGAAGAGGGAATACTTGAGATAAATCTGTGAATATAAATCCCTTATAAAGAGGTTATTTGTAAGAGCAGATTGTCAGGAGGTCAATGTTAGTTCCATGCATCATACAGAGACAAACACCAGAGGTCTATACCACAAAGGAGGGTCAAGGAGCTAGTCAGCTAACTTGAATAAATATTCTGGTATAACTTTTTATTTTTAGAAAGATAAGCTTGAAATGGGYATGGTCTCATTGATTCAACTAACAAAAGCACATGTCTAAGTTGAGCTTTTTTAATGAACCAGAAAAGCAATAGTAATTTCTGGTTGCTTATTAAAGTTAGCTGGCTAACTCCTTCATCCTACTTTGAAGTACACCCCTCAGAACAGTCATTAGGTCACTGTGTGACAATCACTTCCGGTCATGTATTACACCCTGACTCAGTAATGAGAATAAGATAAAAATGCAAGTCCTCAACAGGACAGTGGAGGGACTTAGACAACAAAAAGGTTATCATTTGCTACCTTGTTGTTGTCATGTTGTGTTGTCATGTGTTGTTGCCATGCTGTGTTGCTGTCTTAGGTCTCTCTTTATGTAGTGTTGTAATGTCTCTCTTGTCGTGATGTGTGTTTTGTCCTAAAAATATTTTTTTTATCCTAGCCCCAGTACCCGCAGAGGCCTTTTACCTCTTGGTAGGCTGTCATTGTAAATAAGAATTTGTTCTTAATTGACTTGCCTAGTTAAATAAAAATACAATTAAAACATTGTCCATCTATTGTTATGTTAGTAATGCAATGCCATCATCCCTAACAAATTAAAGCAACAACATAAAACAGCATTCAAAAACATTGCTATGAGAACTATGGAAGAAATACTGTGCAAATGCCAGACATGCAGAAACAAATTAAAATTTTCCAAGTAAAGAATATGTATAGAGCTAAGAACAAAAGAGAACTGTTGAGACAATCTACACTATATATACAAAAGTATGTGGACACCCCTTCAAATTAGTGGATTTGGCTATTTCAGCCACACCATGGCTGACAAGTGTATACATCGAGCACACAGCCATGCAATCTCCATAGAAAACATTGCGAGTAGAATGGCTTTACTGAAGAGCCAGTGACTTCACGACGCTCGGCCACCTTGTTTGTAAGGCTGCCCGGTCAACTGCAAGTGCTGTTATTGTGAAGCTGAAATGTTTAGGAGCAACAACGGCTCAGCAGTTGGCAGTCCGACGGACAATTGGTTTTGGCGGATGCCAGTGGAACGCTGCCTGCCCCAATGCATAGTGCCAACTGTAAAGTTTGGTGGAGGAGGAATAATGGTCTGGGGATGTTTTTCTCATGGTTTGGTAGGTTCAGTGAAGGGAAATCTAATGATACAGCATACAATGACATTCTATACGATTCTGTGCTTCCAACTGTTGTGGCAACAGTTTGGGGAAGGCCCTTTCCTGTTTCAGTATGACAATGCCCCGCGTGCACAAAGCGAGGTCCATACAAAATGGTTTGTCGAGATTGGTGTGGAAGACTAGACTGGCCTGCACAGAACCCTGACCTCAACCGCATCGAACACCTTTGGGATGAATTGGAACACCGACTGTGAGTCAGGCCTAATCGTCCAACATCAGTGCCCGACCTCACTAATGCTCTTGTGGCTGAATTGAAGCAAGTCCCTGCAGCAATCTTCCAACATCTAGTGGAAAGCCTTCCAGAAGAGTGGAGGCTGTTATTGCAGCAAACGGGGGACCAACTCCATATTTAATGCCCATGATTTTGGAATGAGCTTGTTGACAAGCAGGTATCCACATACTTTTGGTCATATAGTGTCTTAATACACCTAGCTTATAGCTTAATACACCTAGCCTATAGCTTAATACACCTAGCCTATAGCTTAATACACCTAGCCTATAGCTTAATACACATAGCCTATAGCTTAATACATCTAGCCTATAGCTTAATACACCTAGCTTATAGCTTAATACTCCTAGCCTATAGCTTAATACACCTAGCTTATAGCTTAATACTCCTAGCCTATAGCTTAATACATCTAGCCTATAGCTTAATACACCTAGCCTATAGCTTAATACACCTAGCTTATAGGAGGGAATTCCGACCCTAAGCACATAAAGAAAGATCTAGTTACACTGCAGCTGGCCCAGAACAGAGCGGCACGTCTTGCTCTTCATTGTAATCAGAGGGCTAATATACTATGCATGCCAGTCCTTCTTGGCTAAAAGTTGAGGAGAGACTAACTGCATCACTTCTTCTTTTATAAGAAACATGAATATGTTGAAAATTCCAAATGCTTTGCATAGTCTACTTGCACACAGCTCTGACACACACACTTACCCCACCAGACATGCCACCAGGGGTCTTTTCACAGTCCCCAGGTCCAGAACAAATTCAAGATTCAGATAAAGCAACACCTCACMGCACAACGCCTCTCCCCTATTGACCTCAATATTTTGTGTGTATGTAYTGATATGTAGGCTGTGTGATGTCCTTGAGCTGTTCTTGTCTATCAATGTTCTGTATTATGTCACGTTTCATGTTTTGTGTGGACCCCAGGAAGAGTAGCTGCTGCTTTTGCAACCGCTAATGGGGATCCTAATAAAATGGCAATAGCATGCTATTCATTCAAAATGAAGGTGTGGYGGAGGTGTGTCTACAGATATGCCATATTCGGACTTTGACTTAATTCTCYCGTAATTCCACCACCTTTACGAGTGATAAAACAATGAACAAGGTCGAGCAACCTGTCGGTTCCAAATGGAACAACACCTACTTTATGTTTTCCAATAGAAATAACACCATTCTCCTGTCATTTACAAATTGACAAGAGCTATTGATAAGAGCTAAGAAAATGAGTAAGCCGTTTGGATGAGGGGATTGTAAATATAAATGACAATTGTTTTAAATCTATTTTACCTTATGATCAGTGGAGACCAATGCGAAACAAGTCATATGGCAGCAAACTGAAGCATATCAACACATCACATTTTCCACAGGGACGTTTATGAAAGGCTGGACTTATAACCTTTTTAGTGATGACATTTAGAGACCCTTCACTATAGGCTTCTGTAGACATGCACRAATGAAAGTACGGCACCAAACCTAMCGGGGATTAAAAAAAGACTGGAACCTGGCACACGGTTCACGACGTCTGGACCGTTATCATCACAGTTCCATGATTAGTGAGGATTATTAGTGTAGATTTATAGGACTACTGTTCCACCCCTATTGTACACTTTTCTCACCTTCCAAWATTTCATGGATTGAACAATTGAATATGGCAACTTTCAGGATGAATCAAACCACTGTATTTTTGATTCACCAATATATTTAGTGCATAAAGGCTCTTCAAACCTGTCTTTCTATTATTCATAAATACTTTCCTAACCCTAAATAATTTACAAGATGAGATAATTTTTTAATCTACCAATTGTTGCTGAAAAGGTGACGAATATGAGTGTACTTATATGGCTTTCTTTCATTGATCCCTAATATTCTGAACCGTTCTCTCCGTATATTCTACACTGTTAAAATGAAGTGCTTTGTAGCACCAAAACTAGTGGCAACTGAGCTGCCACCAACTTGAAGGAGATGAAACCTTAACTTTKCTGGAAACACATCATCCCGAGATGTTCTGAAACATGACACAGTGTGTTGTAACACCACTTAAGCAAGTGTTGTGCAACACCTTGCCAGGGACTGGTTGAAAATTTGTTTGTCACATGCGCCGAATACAACAAGTGTAGACTTTACCGTGAAATGTTTACTTACAAGCCCTTAGCCAACAGTGCAGTTCAAGAAGAGTTAAAAAAATATTTTATAGTAGACTAAAATAACTAAAGTAATAATAAAAAGTAACACAATAACAATAACAATAACGAGGCTATATACAGGGGGCACCGGTACYGAGTCAATGTGCGGGGTGACAGGTTAGTCGGCGTAGTTTGTATGTAGGTTGGGGTGAAGTGACTATGCATAGATAAACAGCGAGTATCAGTCAATGTAGTAGTCCAGCTGGCCATTTGAGTAATTGTTCAGCAGTCGGAAGTTTACATACACTTAGGTTGGAGTCATTGAAACTCGTTTTTTCAACCACTCCACAAATTTCTTGTTAACATTTGGAAGTATGCTGGGGTCATTGTCCATTGGGACCATTGCACCAAGCTTTGAACTTCCTGACTCGTAATGCAATTTAAGACCGTTGCTTCAATATATACCACATAATTTTCCTGCCTCATCGACGCCATCTATTTTGTGAAGTGAGCACCCAGTCCCTCCTGCAAGCAAAGCACCCCCACAACA
>NC_036847.1:31857382-31871902 GCF_002910315.2 Salvelinus sp. IW2-2015
GAACCATCCATTAAGAATGTTGCCTTCAATATAACCAGCACTAATTTTCCTGCCTCATCGACGCCATTATTTTTGTGAAGTGGGCACCCAGTCCCTCCTGCAATGCAAAGCACCCCACAACATGATGCTGCCACCCGTGCTTCACATTGTTGGGATGGTGTTCTTCGGCTTGCAAGCTCCCCTTTTTCCTCCACAACATAAGATGCCAATGGTCAATTATCGCCAAAACAGTTCTCTTTTGTTATTCATTCAGACCACGAGGACATTTTCTCAAGAAAGTACGATCTTGGTCCCCATGTGGCAGTTGCAAAAACCGGTAGTCTGGATCTTTTAATGGCAGGTTTGGAGCAGTGGCTTCTTCCTTGCTGAGCGGCCCTTTTTTCAGCGTTATGTTCGATATAGGATTCGTTTTACTGTGGATATAGATTACTTTACAGCTGTTTCCGCCAGCATCTTCACCATGGTCCTTTCTGTTGTTCTGCCGGATTATGAGTTTGCACTTTTTGCCACCAAAGTACATTCATCTCAGAGACAGAACACATCTCCTTCCTGCAGCGGTATGCATGGTTGCGTGGTCCCCATAGTGTTTATACGTTGCGTACTATTGGTTGACAGGATGAATGTGGTCCTTCAGGTGAGTTGGGAAATTGCTCCCAAGGATGAACAAGACTTGTGGAGTCCTACCAATTGTTTTTCTCAGGTCTTGGCTGATTTTTCTTTGATTTTCCGATGATGTCAACCAAAGAGGCACTGAGTTGAAGGTAGGCCTTGAAATACATCCACAGGTACACCGCCAATTGACTCAAATGATTGTCAAATAGCCTATCAGAAGCTTCTAAAGCACATGACATAATTTTCTGGTGAAATTTCCAAGCTGTTAAAGGGCACAGTCACATCTAGAGTGTATGTAAACTTCTGACCCACTGGAATTCTGATACATGAATTGAGTAAGTGTAAATAATCTGTCTGTAAGCAATTGTTGGAAAAATTACTTTGTCATGGCACAAGTAGATTCCTAACCGACTTGCAAAAATACTATAGTTTGGACAATGACCCCAAGCATACTTCCAAAGTTGTGGCAAAATGGCTTAAGGACAACAAAGTCAAAGTATTGGAGTGGTCATCACAATGCCCTGACCTCAATCCCATAGAAAATTTGTGGGCAGAACTGAAAAGGCGTGTGGAGCAAGGAGGCCTACAAACCTGACTCAGTTACACCAGCTCTGTCAGGAGGAATTGGCCAAAATTCACCCAACTTATTATGGGAAGYTTGTGGAAGGCTACCCGAAACGTTTGACCCAAGTTAAACAATTTAAAGGCAATACTACCAAATACTAATTGAGTGTATGTAAACTTCTGACCCACTGGGAATRTGATGAAAGMATTAAAAGCTAAAATAAATCATTCTCTCTTCCATTATTCTGACATTTCACATTCTTAAAATTTWGTGGTGATCCTAACTGACCTAAGACAGGGAATTTTTACTAGGATTAAATGTCAGGAATTGTGAAAAAAAATGAGTTTAAATGTATTTGTCTAAGGTGTATGTAAACTTCCGACTTCAACTGTAGCCTTCAATTCTACCATTGCACATGCCTACAGTTGTGACCTTCACAAAAAAATGGCAACACCTATTAACAGGTAGGATCTTAACCCAACCATTGTTTTGTTTATTATTAAAGAAATGTTGTGGAAATACAAGAACAACCAAATGTTGATAAAGGACTGGTCAATTTGACCCTTCGGTAAGCCCCGCCCCCCCCCTTGGTTATTTTTGCAACCTCAGACAAAATTTGACAGGTGTGGTGATACTGATAATTTGTTGCCACTGATCAAATCAAATTTTATTGGTTACATACACATATTTAGCAGATGTTATTGCGGGTGTAGTGAAATGCTTGTGTCCTAGCTCCAACTGTGCAGTAATATGTAACAGTGCAGTTGTATCTAAAAACAATCACAGCAATACACACATCTAAAAGTAAAATAAAGGAATTAATAAATATATAAATATTAGATCAAGCAATGTCAGAGTGGCATTAAAATACAGTAGAATAGAATACAGTATATACATAYGTCATGAGTAAAGCAGTTTGTAAACATTATTTAAACATTATTAAAGTGACTATAGTGTTCCATTATTAAAGTGGCCGGTGATGTATATAGTCTATGTATATAGGGCAGCAGCCTCTAAGGTGCAGGGTCGCGTAACCACGTGGAAGCCGGCTAGTGATGGCTATTTAACAGTCTGATGGCCTTGAGATAGAAGCAGTCTCTCGGTCCCAGCTTTGATGCACCTGTACTGACCTCGCCTTCTGGATGATAGCGGGGTGAACAGGCCRTGGCTCAGTTGGTTGTTGTCCTTGATRATCTTCTTGGACTTCCTGTGACATCGGGTGCTGTAGGTGTCCTGGAGGGCAGGTAGTTTKCCCCCGGTGATGCATTGGGCCGACCGCACCACCCTCTGGAGAGCCCTGCRTTTGTGAGCGGTGCAGTTGCCGTACCAGGCGGTGATACAGCCCGACAGGATGCTGTCAATGGTTTGATTACATAGCAGGTTAGGATAATTAACGCAGCAGGTTAGGAGAAAGAGGTTAAGGGTAGGAAAAGGCTTAGCTGTTGTCCCCGACACGACCACTAGAAGGCRCTGTAGGCCTCCGTCCTAGACACAATTCTAGAAATGTAAACAAACCATCTGTAGTGTTGACAAGTGCAATTAAATCAACATATGTATGTGCCTTACTAGTGGARGCAGGGGAGATGCCTTTGGATATACCGCATAACGAATTGTAATTTGTTTATTGGGTTGAAAGGCTGTGAGGTTGAGCATCCCACTGCTTCTGTTCTAGATGACTGAATATACTAGTAGACAAGGCAGTGGTTTTGGTTGGACAGCTGGAAAGCTTGCTAATGAGATTGGTTTGAGGGAGTTGGAGGTTGGCTCTTCTGTGGTGATAGGGGATGTTTCTCCATGGTTACTCCCAGATCCTGCTGTTGATCTAACCTTGGTAGAGAAAGGGAAAGATTGATCAGAAGTCAGTGATGAAGGGAAACTGGTTGACAGTTACATTGGTAGAAGTTTTTATGCTTTTTTTAAACCGCTTTTCACAGATGGATCCAAGGACCCAGATAGTGGAGCACAGGAGCAGGCGTTTACCTTCCTGAATTTGATGTGCAGATATGTAGAAAACAGATGAACTGTCAGTATACTCAGTTGAACTGTTGGCRATAGTAGTTGCCCTCCAGTGGGTGGAGGACGTACAACCTGTTAGAATTATAGTATGCTCAGATTCTCTGTCTSTATTGAATAGTTTATCATCTGGTAAATCTAATAGGAGTGATCTACTATTGGAGGTATTCATGTTATTATGGAGAATTGAGAGAATGGGTGTAGTAGTGAGATTCTGCTGGTTTCCAGCACATTCGGGTGAGGAAGGGAACTAATTGTAGACCAGTTAGCTAAAAGAGCTTTGAAACTAGATATAATTGATATTAATGCTCCACTGGGTACAGGTGAGGTCAAATGTAAGATCAGAGCCATTTTGATAGATGTGTGGCAGAAGAGATGGGACTCTGAGCCCAAGGGACGGCATTTATATGCTCTCCAAAGAGACCAAGATTCAAAGGTCAGATTAGGAAGGAAGAGGTGGTGTTTGTTCGATTGCACTTAGGACATTCTACATTGAACTCATCATTATATCTGGTTGGCAAACATGTGAATGGTTTGTGTCTGGAGTGTATGGTCGATGAAACGGTGGAGCATGTGTTGTTATATTGTTGTAAGTATGTTGAAGTGAGGGTAAGATTGAAGTGTAGGGTCATTGAGGCACATTTAACGTTTGTTTGCGGACCGCCATTATATCGAAGAAGAAGAAGAAGAAACAAAGCCCAATTCCCCGGGAATTGAACCACTGGCTAAATCCCCTTAGAATGATCTCAAAGTTGGTTGAGATCTGATTGGTCCGGTAAATTACTGTACACATATGATTGGTCAATTGCATTTGATTGRTGTGTGACCAAATGAAAAGTACAGTTCTTACCAATGGTTCTTGCACTCTGTAAAATGTAATCGCCAACGCTTTCCTGCCTGAGCAGAATGTTAAATATTTTGCTGGATCATGACCTCTGGGTGCATTACTGAGTATCATTTGCTGGTGTCAAACTACATATGAAAACATGATACATATTTTGAAAGCTGAGAAGGAGTTCTTTCAAATGATATGACAAACAATAGCACCCCATCAATCAGTCAAGAAAAAAACACMTGTGAAAATGAGTATCGTATATGAAAATCCCTGCTTTCCCACCAAACAACTGCCATTTACACAACRTTCTAATGAAAATATTCTGTTAGGCTTGATAATCTGATATCAGAATAAAAATATATTTTACTGTGCACAATTTAGTGGCCGACGGTTTTGTTCTGTGAACAGACACTTYCTTATGTGGGTAGTTTTATGTGGGTATATTTAATACATATCTAATTACAAATGGTATTTAGTCTTACATATGACAAGGAAAGACAGTAATATAACTGTATTGAAAGAAAAAAGGTCAGGGGAATACATTCTTATTCAAACCTGAAAACAAAGAGCAAGTTACATCGCTATCATAACCGTAACATTATACAACATTCATCTATATATATATATACACACACACACACACGCACAATCTTTAATATTTGCATCATGTGTTGGGACATATTGACCCATCTGCTGGTGGAACGCCTTCGTCAGGAACTCAGTGTTTGACAGCCAGACCTCTAGCACGACCCAGCTCCTCTGTCAACTCAGAGTAGGCCAGACCTCTAGCACGACCCAGCTCCTCTGTCAACTCCGTGTAGGCCAGACCTCTAGCACGACCCAGCTCCTCTGTCAACTCCGTGTAGGCCAGACCTCTAGCACNCCAGCTCCTCTGTCAACTCAGTGTAGGCCAGACCTCTAGCACGACCCAGCTCCTCTGTCAACTCAGTGTAGGCCAGACCTCTAGCACGACCCAGCTCCTCTGTCAACTGAGTTTAAGCCAACGCCAGGTTCACCCTGCAGAGGAGGGACAATAGTTGATCATCTTTCAATGCTAGGGCTGCTTTCCAAATGACATCCTATTCCTTAGAAGGAGGATCAGTGTAGATATCATTGATAGCTACCTTTTACTAGTCCCTATTTCCGCAATGATTTACACTCACTGGAGTGTCACAACCGAAAACAAATTTGTTCCCTTACGATGCATAACCATTTGCCCTTACATTCAGGTGCTACACAATCAAACCATCTCCTATTTTTAGTTTAACAAAGCTAACAATTTCCAGAGTAGTCATCCAATACATAAAGTTTAACTTTTTCTGTTCTGACAGTCAGCCAAATGTAAGTGTGGTCTTTGATCTATTTGTGCCAGATAGCCAACTCCTATGGTAACATGGCATGACAACAATCATACAGTAGGACTTGGCAAAACAGCATAAACAGATCTGGGATCAGGCTAGCCAAACGTCGATTCTCTGCACTCTTAGAAAAAAGGGTTCCGAAAGGCTTCTATGTGGAGGGATCGGGTTCTACCAACAAACAAAAAAGAACATGTTTGATCTGAAGAACCCTTTTTGGAAAACAAAAAGGCAAAGGGTTCTACCTAGAACTTTGAATATCTAAGGACCGTTTTTGGAAGGCAAGAAGGGTTCTTTGGAAGGCAAGAAGGATTCTACATAGAGCCATATATCCTATTTCCCAGCATGCTATATTGCAAGGTGATTTTCTGAATTTGGTTTGTTTTATTATCTGTATTCTTGCATGACCATTGATTGGTTAATGAATTTTATGCCACACAAAGATAAATAACATACATTTTTCTAAACTAATCCATTCTGTAAGTAGGTGGACTTATTGCAGTCATTTGTGGGATGGTTATATCCAGTTTAGAAGATCGAGGTAGTCTCAGTATTCAATCTTCCCTAACCTAGTAGTCATTCTAAATGCAGGTTGCGTGTGATAAAAAAATTCCACTTGTTGGATATGCTAACTCTGTCTGGATTTCACTAGGATTTACACATCACTTTAAAAGCCAGCATAATGTGACTTGTAGGCCTGATGTGGCCTGTAAACGAGGAGTTTCCTAACACCCCTGTGTTAGCCAGAAAAGCAATAAAATGAATCGCTTACCTTTGATGATCTTCGGATGTTTGCACAAAAAAACTCAATTTGTTTGGCGCGTTATGTTCAGTTTTCCACAGCCTTAGGCAAGTCATCAAGGCTTGACGAAAATTCCATATAGTATCCGTAAAGGTCGTAGAAACATGTCAAACGTTTTTAATAATCAATCCTCAGGTTGTTTTTAACATCAATAATCGATAATATTTCAACCGGACTGTAAACTATTCAATACTGGAGAGAAAGAAAATGTCGAGCAACCAGTGTCGCGCGCAAGAACTAATGGAGGGACATCCGTCTATCCACTGACGCGTTTTGATAAATCTCGCTTATTCTTCAAAATAAAAGCTTGAAACTATGTCTAAAGACTGTTCACACCCTGAGGAAGCCACAGGAAAAGGAATCTGGTTGATATCCCTTTAAATGGACAAAAGGCAGGCAATGGAACAGTGATTTTTCCAAATAGAAGTCACTTCCGGGTTGGATTTCCTCAGGTTTTCGCCTGCAAAATCAGTTCTGTTATACGCACAGACAATATTTTGACAGTTTTGGAAACTTTAKAGTGTTTTGTATATGCATATTCTAGCATCTGGACCTGAGAAATAGGCAGCTTACAATGGGAACGTTATTTTTCCAAACTCTGCCCCCTAGCTTCAAGAGGTTATTAACAATCAGCATTAATACTAGCGGGTGAGGGCATTCACAGCCAACCGCTCAGACCAGCTCCAGGTTAGCCATTTTTTCAAGTTCCTTAATTTTACCGGATTTAGCGACCAACAGTTTTACATAGCCGTCTGCAGCTCGGGGAGACATGCCCCCCCCGCCCCCACCCCCACCCCCAAACATCTTCCCATGGCTATGACAGAGGGCTGAAGAAAGTATTGCCTATTAACTAACTAAGATGATAACTTCCAGTAAAGAGGTGATTGTTTTAGGGGTCTCGACCATCAGGACTCCGGCATGCCCACGCAGTGCTGTTGGCATGCGGTCACGTTTGAGGGACACATTGCAGCCTGGTCTCATAGACTAGACCAAACGTAAATCCGAGACAATCAGGTCGCTGATTCAAGTCCCAGAGCCGAGTAGGTGAAACATCTGTCGATGTGCTCTTRAGCATGACACTTAACCCTAATTGCTCCTCAAAAAACAATTGGTCAGATTTTTCTTAATCATTTGTCCAATAAAATAATGTTTTCCTTTGTATTCCCGTTATGATTGATTGGTCCCTGAACCCTAGGAGGCCATTATGAAACATATCATTTGTAAAAGTGTAAAAGAAAAACCCTGACAAAGCTGAAATGCATAGGCCTATGTTTTCTTCTATCAACTTCCTCTGTCCTCCAAGAGTTGCTGAATTTCCTCTAACCCTCTGATGAACACCAGCCAACCCTCAATGTGGCTGGTCAGTGCATACAGGGGCGGACTAGCCATCTGGCATTTCGGGAAAATGCCTGTCTAACTTGTTTTTATGGGGGGCGCAAAATGATAATTATCTGTCTAATAATGCTGAGCCTCAAGGAAAGACATTTGCAGGTGTGTTAGAAATGCTAGGGATAATTTTTGGTCCCAGTCCACTTATAGGAGAGGAGAGGGAAACACAGATGACTGCGTGGCCGGATGACTGCGTGGCCAGAGGACTGCGTGGCCGGAGGACTGCATGGCTGGAGGACTGCATGGCTGGAGGACTGCATGGCTGGAAGACTGCATGGCTGGAAGACTGCATGGCTGGAGGACTGCATGGCTGGAAGACTGCATGGCTGGAGGACTGCATGGCTGGAGGACTGCAACCATTATTTGCACCTTCGTTTTGAGACATCTAAGACTACTATAATATTCACAGTTCAGCTGGAGGTTATCATGACTCGAGAAACACCCTATGAACGACAAGAACGACAATATTCGAGACCTTGGTTGTTTTTATATGTCTTGACCATAATGTATTTTATTTCTCTTCCAAGTCCTCAGAATTAAGATGACCTAGCAGACAGATATAGAAGGACAAGCACTTTACGTGTATCTTGATTCTGATAAATGTGAAATACTATATTGCCAGGAAAGAAGAGACCACCCAATGTACCATCCCTCCTGCCTCGTCTCTGCTCTCTCTCTCTCTCTCTCTCTCTTCTCTCTCTCTCTCTCTCTCTTCTCTCTCTCTCTTCTTACTCTGTAACAGCCCCTCACTAGTAATTGTCCCTGTTTGTTTCTACAGTGCTTCCACTAAAGGTTATTTCCCTGTATTAATCTCAATACTAAATCAGTGATTGGGACGTAAACAATTAGAATGTATACTTCCAGCAGCAAAAATACTTACTGTGAAATGGCAACTAAAAGCGGTAAGTTTGTTGAAATACGTTTGAGACAAAACAATAAAAGTCTTTGCGTATCCCATAACATCATTCGACCTAAGTGGGGTGCGACCAGAAAGGTGTCAGCGTAAGTCCCACTCTCTGTAGCACTATTTTAATAAATATACCATACCATCCTGTTGTTAAGGACACTGATGGTAAGGCCCAGCCCTGTCCGTCATCTAGATGTCTAGAACTCCTCCTATCTATCCTCTTTTCCTAAATCGCTAACTCACAACCCTGTCACAACCAATCGGATCCTAACTCCGTGAGCCATTAAAGGGATAGGCCTCTGGAGGGAGTGATATAGAGCTTGCCCTGACGAGCATCCAGTTATACGGCATTGTTTATTTGGTACATCCGGTAGAAATCGGACTTATATCTTACTAGGGGGCCAGTATACATTCTTACGGGGTTCAATCCAGCGAGCTCTCTGGCTAAGAAAGACGCTAACCCAGGCAGGGGGAGTGAGAGGTAGGGGTAAGCGGGCAGGGGGAGTGGATGGAGATATTGTAGGGGTAGGCAAGGGGGAGTGGAGACCCGTTGTAGGGGTAGAACAAGAGGGATGAAATGGAGAGGTAGGAGGAGAGCAGGGGGAGTGGCACCCGAGGATAAGGGGTGAGGCAGGGGGGTGGGAGAAAGCTGTACCCGGGGTAGGCAGGGGGAGTGGAGAAGGTAAAAGGGGGTAAGGCGCAGGGGGAGTGGAGAGGTAGGAGGTATTGGCAGGAGGGGAGCTCCGGTAGAGGTAGGGGAAAAAGTTACAGGGGGGAGTGGAGAGGTAGAGGGTAAGTGCAGGGGGAGTGGACGCAAGGTAGGGGTAGACAGGGGGGAGTGGAGGAGGGTAGGGGCTAGCTCCAGGGGGAGTGAGAAGGTAGGGGTGACAGGGGAGTGGAGAGGTAGGGGTGGGAGGTAACAGTTGGCCTAGGGAGTGGAGAGGTAGGGTAGGGCACCAGGGGGTGGCACCCGAGGGCTTAGCGGGTAGACTCAGGGGAGTGGAGAGTAGGGGTACAGGGGGAAGTGGAGACAAGAGTAGGGGTAGACAGGGGGGAAAGGTGGAGAGGTAGGGTAGGCAGAGGGGGTTTAGTGGAGAGGTAGGGTATAGACAGGGGGAGTGGAGTACGGTATGCCGGGTATGGCCTCCAGGGGAGTGGGAGGGTAGGGGTAGGCAGGTGGAGTTGGAGAGGTAGCGGGTTAAAGACAAGGGGCGCAAGTGGACGCACGCGCTGGGGGTAGAACAGGGGAGAGGAGAGGTAAGGGGTAGGGAGAGGGGAGGAGAGGTAGGGGTAGAACAGGGGGAGTGGAGGACGAGTAGGGGTTAAGGAAATCAGGGGGTGGAGGGAAGGGGGTGTATGACAGGGGAGTGGAGAGGTAGTGGTAGGACGGGGGACAGTGGAGAGGTTAGGGGTAGACAGGGGGAAGTGGGTGGTGGGTAGGGTCAGGGGAGAAGAAGGGTGAGAGGTAGGGGTATCGAAGAGGGAAGAAGTTGGAAGAGGTCGTACTCGCCGCAAGGTGAAGACAGGCGGGAGTGGAGAGGTAAGGGGTAAGAGCAGAGGGGGTGAGAGGAAATAGGGAGTAGAATCAGCGCTGGGAGTGGAGAGGAGTAGGGGGTAGAAGGGGGATGAGAGGTTAGTGGGTAGACACCAGGGGGAGTGGAGAGGTAGGGGTAGCAGAGGCCGCCGATGGAGAGGTAGGGATAGACAGGGGTGGGGGTAGGGTGGGCAGGGGGAGTAGAGAGCTAGGGGTAACTAGAAAGGGGGAGTGGAGCAGGTAGGGGTAGACCAGGGGCGTGCTGATGGAGGGGTAGGAAGGGGGAGTGGAGAGTAGGGGTAGGAAGGGGGAGTGGAAGGTAGGGATAGACAGGGGGAAGTGGGGGGTTCATAGGGGTGGGCAGGGGCAAGTAGAGAGGTTGTGTAGAAAGGGGGAGTGGAGAGTAGGGGTAGACAGGGGGAGTGGAGATGTAGGGTAGACAAGTAGGGGTAGAGACGGTAGGGGTAGGAGACAGGGGGAGTGAGACGAGGTAGGGGTGAACAAGGGGGACTGAGAGGTCAGGGGTAGGCTATGGGAGTGGAAGGTAGGGTAGGTCAGGGGGAGTGAGATATAGGGTGGGCAGGGGGAATTGTGGGGTAGGGGTAGACCAGGGGGACGTGGGGGTAAGTAGACAGGGGAGTGGGGGGAGGGCGGAGAAGGGGGAGGACAGGGGAAGTGGGGGGTAGGGGTAAGACAGGGGGATTGGAGAGATAGGGTAGGACAGGGGAGTGAAGAAGAGGTAGGGGTAGACAGGGAGGGGTAGGGGTGGGCAGGGGGGTAGGGGTAGACAGGGCGGGGTGGAGAGGTGAAGGTAGACAGGGGGGTAGGGTAGGCAGGGCAGGAAAGGAAGAAAGGAGAGACAGCGTAAGACAGTGGGAATGGAGCTCGGCATTAGGTGGGTTTTGGGGCAGAATCAACAAACATAGCATTTTAGCCTCACACCTTTGCACATGTCCTCCCCTCTCCTCAATATACAGTGCCTACAGAAATGATTCATACCCCTTGACTTATACCACATTTTGCTGGTTTACAGCATCAATTAAAAATGGATTAAATCTATCTACACAATACCCCATAATGACAAAGTGAACACATGTTGTTAGATTTGTTTTGAAAATTTGTTTTGAAAATTAAATACAACACTATGTAATTGACAATATTCAACCCCCTGAGTCAATAGATGTTAGAATCACCTTTGGCAGCGATTACAGCTGTGAGTCTTTCTGGGTAAGTCTCTAAGAGCTTTGCACACCTAGATTGTAGAATATATAATTTTTTWAATTCTGGTTGTTGATCATTGCTAGACAGTCATTTTCAAGTATTGCCATAGATTTTCAAGACGATTTAAGTCAAAACTGTAAACAGGCCACTCAGGAAGATTCAATGTCGTCTTGGTAACCAACTCCAGTGTAGATTTGGCCTTGTGTTTAAGGTTATTGTCCTGYTGAAAGGTGAATTTGTCTCCCAGTGTCTGTTGGAAAGCYTTTGCCTGTGCTTAGCTCTATTCAGTTTATTTTTATCATAAAAAACTCCCTAGTCCTTGCCGATGACAASCATACCCATAACATGATGCAGGCACCACCATGCTTTAAAATATGAAAACTGGTCCCCAGTGATGTGTTGTGTTTGTTTTGCCCCRAACATAACTCTTTGTATTCAAGACATTAAGTCTATTTCTTTGCTACATTTTTAGCATTTTTACTTTGTTGCAAACAGAATGCATGTTGTGGAATATTTGTATTATGTACAGGCTCTTTTCACTCTGTCATTTAGGTTAGTATTGTGGAGTAACTATAATGCTGTTGATCCATCCTCAGTTTTCTTCCATCACAGCCATTAAACTCTGTAAATATAATTTATTTATTTAAAAAAATTAAAAACATTATTCCACTTTGACATTATCGGGTATTGGGTGTACGCCAGTGACAGAAAATCTAAATGTAATTCATTTAGATTTAGGTGGGCAATGCAAATAGTCTGGGAAGCCATTTGATTAGCTGTTCAGGAGTCTTATGGCWTGGGGGTAGAAGCTGTTTATAAGCCTCTTGGACCTAGACTTGGCGTTCCGGTACTGCTTGCMGTTCGGTAGCAGAGAGAAGAGTCTATGACTAGGATGGTTGGAGTCTATGACAATTTTTAGGGCCTTCCTCTGACACCGCCTGGTATAGAGGTCCTGGATGGCAGGAACCTTGGCCCCGTTGATGTACTGGGCCGTACGCACTACCCTCTGTAGTGCCTTGCGGTCGGAGGCCGATTAGTTGCCATACCAGGCAGTGATGCAACCCGTCAGGATGCTCTTAATGGTGCAGCTGTAAAACCTTTTAAGGATCTGAGGACCCATGCCAAATCTTTTCAGTCTCCTGAGGGGAAATAGGCTTTGTCGTGCCCTCTTCACAACTGTCTTAGTAGGCTTGGACCATGTTAGTTTGTTGGTGATGTGGACGCCAAGGAACTTGAAGCTCTCAACCTGCTCCACTACAGCCCCACCGATGAGAATGGGGGCGTGCTCGGTCCTCCTTTTCCTGTAGTMCACAATCATCTCCTTTGTCTTGATCACGTTGAGGGAGAGGTTGTTTTCCTTGCACCACRCGGTCAGGTCTCTGACCTCTTCCCTATAGGCTGTGCTTCCCTTTGTAGTCTGTAATAGTTTGCAAGCCCTGCCACATTCGACGAGCGTCGGAGCCGATGTAGCACAATCCGATCTTAGTCCTGTATTGATGCTTTGCCTGTTTGATTGTTCGTCGGAGGGCATAGCGGGATTTCTTATAAGCTTCAGGGTTAGAGTCCCAATCCTTGAAAGTGGCAGCTCTACCCTTTAGCTCAGTGTGAATGTTGCCTGTAATCCATGGCTTCTGGTTGGGGTATGTACGTACAGTCACTGTGGGGACTATGTCCTTGACACACTTATTGATAAAGCCAGTGACTGATGTGGTGTACTCCTCAATGTCATCAGAAGAATTCCGGAACATATTCCAGTCTGTGCTAGCAAAACAGTCCTGTAGTTTAGCATCTGCTTCATCTGATCACTTTTTTATAGACCTGGTGCTTCCTGCTTTAATTTTTGCATGTAAGCAGCAATCAGGAGGATAGAGTTATGGTCAGATTTGCCAAATGGAGGGCGAGGGAGAGCTTTGCACACGTCTCTGTGTGTGGAGTAAAGGTGGTCTAGAWTTTTTTCCCTCTGATTGCACAAGAAATTAAGTAAAAYGGATTTAAGTTTACCTGCATTAAAGTCCTCCAACCACTAGGAGCTCCGCCTCTGGATGAGCGTTTTCCTGTTTGCTTATGGCGGAATAGAGCTCATTGAGTGTGGTTTTAGTGGCAGCCTCGGTCTGTGATGGTATGTAGACAGCTACGAAAAATACAGATGAAAACTCTCTAGGTAGATAGTGTGGTCTACAGCTTATCATGAGATACTCTACCTCAGGCGAGCAAAACTGAGACATCCTTAGATATCGTGCACCAGCTGTTGTTTACAAATATGCATAGGCCCCCGTCCCGTGTCTTACCAGAGGCTGCTGTTCTGTTCTGCCGATAGAGTGTATAACCCGCCAGCTGTATGTTCTTAATGTCGTTGTTCAGCCACGACTTGGTGAAACATAAAAAATTACAGTTTTTAATGTCCCGTTGGTAGGATATACGTGCTTTCAGTTCGTCCCTTTTATTTCCACCGATTGAACATTAGCTACAAGAACGGAAGGCAAGGGCAGATTAGCCACTCGTCGACTGATCTTCACAAGGCATCCTGATCTTATTCCAYGAAACTTACGTTTCCTTTTCCAGCGAATCACGGGGATCTGGGTCTGGTCGGGTGTCCGTAGTATATCCCTCGCGTCCAACTCATTGAAGAAGAACTCCTCGTTCAATYTGAGGTGAGTAATCGCAGTTCTGATGTCCAGAAGCTCTTTTCAGTCATAAGAGACGGTTGCAGCAACATTATGTACAAAACAAGCTACAAACAACGCGAAAAAACAAACAAAATAGCATGATTGTGTCACGATCTATCACAAGGATGACGCTGGAGAGACGAAGCAGGTACGGGGAGTAACATTTAATAAATCACGGACATGGAACGAGACATAAACAGCTTAGCAAACAGAAAAACAATCAATGCAGAAGCAGGGAACAGAGCTGGGGAACTGACACATAGGGGAGGAAATGAACAGGTGATAATAGAGTCCAGGTGAGTCCAATAACGCTGATGCGCGTGACAAGGAAAGGCAGGTGTACGTGATGGATGGCAGGAGTGAGTGATGCAAGGCATTCTGGCGCCCTCAAGCGCCAGGGGGAGGGAAAGAGCGGGAGCAGACGTGACAGATTGGTTAAGAGCTGATAAGACAGCAGTCCTACCCTCCATGTCCTCAGCCTTCTGTTAGAGATCAGAGTTATACCATAACCCATGTCTCAGCCTCCTGCTAGAGATCAGAGGTTAATACCATAACCCGTGTCTCAGCCTTCTGCTAGAGATCAGAGTTTATACCATAACCCCGTGTCTCAGCCTTCTG
>NC_036847.1:31872062-31884915 GCF_002910315.2 Salvelinus sp. IW2-2015
TCAGCCTTCTGTTTATAGATTCTACGAGTTATACCATACCCCGTGTCTTGGAGCCTTCTGCTAGGAGATCAGAGTTATACCATAACCCCGTGTCTCAGCCTTCTGCTAGAGATCAGAGTTTATACCATAACCCCGTGTCTCAGGCTCAAGATCAGAGTTATACCATAACCCATGTCTCAGCCTTCTGTTAGAGATCAGAGTTATATACCATAACCATGTCTCAGCCTTCTGTTAGAGATCAGAGTTATACCATAACACCCTGCTCAGCCTTCTGTAAGATCAGAGTTATACCATAACCCCGTGTCTCAGCCTTCTGTAGAGATCAGAGTGGTATACCATAACCCGTGCTCAGCCTTCTGTAGAATCAGATTTACCATAATCCGCTCAGCCTTCTGTTAAGATCAGAGTTATACCATAACCCCGTGTCTCAGCCTTCTGCGCTAGAAGATCAGAGTTATACATAACCCCATGTCTCAGCCTTCTGCTAGAGATCAGAAGTTATACCATAACCCCATGTCTCGCTTCTGTTAGAGATCAGAGTTATAACCATAACCCATTCAGCGTTCCTGCTAGAGATCAGAGTTATACCATAACTCCATGCTTCAGCCTCTCTGTAAGATCAGAGTTATACCATAACCCATGTCTCAGCCTTCTGCTAGAGATCAGAGTTATACATAACCCCATGTTCTCAGCCTTCTGTTAGAGATCAGATTATACCATAACCCATGTCTCAGCCTTCTGCTAGAGATCAGAGTTATACCATAACCCCTGTCTCAGCCTTCTGTAGAGATCAAGAGTTATACCATAACCCGTGTCTCAGCCTTCTGCTTAGAGATCAGAGTTATACCAAACCCGTGTCTCAAGCCTTCTGCTAGAGATCGAGTTATACCATAACCCCATGTCTCAGCTCTGTTAGAGATCAGATTTACCATAACCCCATGTCTCAGCTTCTACTAGAGATCAGAGTTATTACCATAAACCCCATGTCTCAGCCTTCTGCTAGAGATTGTTAAGCTTCTTTCTCTAACAGCCAGCATGGCGCCGCGAGGTTAGGGGTTATGGTATAACTCTGATCTCTAACAGAAGGCTGAGACATGGGGTTATGGTATAACTCTGATCTCTAACAGAAGGCTGACATGGGGTTACAGTATAATGGTATTCCCCACAGTCAAAATAAAATGTTCTTTGTGCATTTTAGTCTTATCCATAGCGATTTACTATTTACTGACAAATCCTATCCTTCTTCCTCCTTATTCTCAGAATCCCTGTTAATATGTGTCCTATTCCCTGTGGGGCTGGATCAGACTTAGTACATGTTTCAGTACTTTCACTACATCTTTCCTACGCATGCCTTTCCTGMGCACAGTTTTTGGTATTCAGACTTGCCTTATTCAGTCATGTAATACGCGCTGAATAAAATGCATTCAACCACTGAAAAAGCTCCCACTGGCTGGTCAACACATTTTTCTATGGAGTTCATGTTCAATAGGTTTTTCAGTACATTTATCTTAATCTTGGAAATAGGGGGCGCCCTTTTCACTTTTGGATAAAATTGTGCCCAATTTAAATGGCCTCGTACTCTGTCCTACATCATATGATATGCATATTATTATTACWATTGGATAGAAAACACTCTGAAGTTTCTAAAACTGTTTGAATTATATCTGTGAGTAAAACAGAACTMATTTGGCAGGCAAACTTCCAAACAGGAAGTGATAATTCTGAAATGGGTCTCTGTGAAAGGCATCGCCTATTCAATTGCCTTGTATTTATGGATCTGTATGCACTTCATACGCCTTCCACTAGATGTCAACAGGCAGTAGAACGTGGAATGAAGTGTCTAGCCTTATGTGGGACCGGATGAGAGTCTTTGGAGTGACAGGTCAGCCATATTGGCAGTATTTGGTTACGCACTTGGGTATGTCATATCTTTGTCTGCAATGCGTTAGGTAGACACGAAGAAATGCTCCGTCTGGGACGTTTTTGGATATATATGAGAAAAACATCCTAAAGATGGATTCTCAACTGAGTTTGACCAGTTTATTCGACTTTTATTATCACTTTTTGAATTTTTCGTTCATTGCGTCAAATCTTCATGGACACGTGAGCTACACATGCTAGCCAAAGTTGCTAATTCGACAGAAGAAATGGACATTCTAAAACAAAACAACGATTTATTGTGGAACTAGGATTCCTGGCACTGCATTCTGATGAAAGTTCATCAAAGGTAAGGGAATATTTATGATGTTATTTCGTATTTTTGTTGACTCTGTTGACTCCAACATGGCGGAGAATGGCTGAGCGCTGTCTCAGATTATTGCATGCTGTGCTTTTTACAAAAATTTCTCCGGACATTTTGGAGCCATTTCTGACCATGTCGCCTATGTAAAACCATGATTTGTAGCTATAAATATGCACATTTTCGAACAAAACATAAATGTATTGTATAACATGATGTCATAAGACTGTCATCTGATGAAGTTGTTCAAAGGTTAGTGWTTAATTTTATCTCTATTTGTGGGTTTTGTGAAAGCTATCTTTGCGGTGAAAAAATGGCGTTGTGTGTTGGGCTATTGTGGTGAGCTAACATAAATATATGTTGTGTTTTCGCTGTAAAACATTWWAAAAATCGGACATGTTGGCTGGATTCACAAGATGTTTATCTTTCATTTGCTGTATTGGACTTGTGATTTCATTAAATTATTTTATATTTTGTTCCCTGTGGCGCTAGGCTAGGCTATGCTACTCAGCGTTTCTGATGAGAATGATCCCGGATCCGGGATGGGTGGTCCGTAGAGGTTTTAAGCCATACCTTTTAGAGTGAATTTTGTCAACAGACGCACTAGAATATATGGAGAGAAAGGTTCAGAATATAAGCCGTCTAAATATATGCCTATTCGTCTTCGTTTCAGCATCAATTGGTAGATTTAAAAAATACTCTGATCTTGTAGATTATTTAGGGTTCTGAAAGTATTTATGAATCCTAAAAAAACTGTGTTGGAGAGACAGAATCTACCAAAAGCAACTTAACAACTTTACATTCTATAGCTAAGTAAAATATCATCAGCCAGCTAACTTCATATTAGCTTGTTATCTCAATTTAGGCCTATTTATCATTGTACGTTAACAACTAATGCTCTAAATGCATTTGTAGATAACAGCAACGGAAGGAGGGGGAAATTATTTTCTGCTCCAGCTGTCAGAGTAGGTTTACTAGTTAGACGGGGTTGTGGGATGACATTATCAAAAGATTCTCCAGCTGTAGTCCCTGGAGAGGAAAACTACGCAGACAGACAGAGAGATAATAGTCAGGACTGTCTAATTGTGATAAAATGAAGCCTGTTTCTTTGTGATGTCGGGTGGAGATTATAACAGAACATACCCAAGATGTTCAAACGTTCATAGATGACCAGCAGGGTCAAATAATAACAATCACAGTGGTTGTAGAGGGTGCAACAGGTCAWTACCTCAGGAGTAAATGTCAGTTGGCTTTTCATAGCCGATCATTCAGAGTATCTCTACCGCTCATTTGCATATTGTTGAGCTAGCTATTGTTCTCAGTTTAAAATGATACAAGTAGATAATGTATACCGTATGAGGCTAACGGTTTTATAAGACAGATTTTCTACATGATTTTTCTGACATAAAATTGTTTAGTGCAAATCCAACCCTTCTRTTCTAGGTACTGTACTATACAGGGAAGTAAGGTGCTGACAGTCTGTAAGGGAAAGGGAGATACCTAATCAGTTGTACAACTGAATGCCTTCAACTGAAATGTGTCAACCGCATTTAACCCCATTTAACCCCAAACCCCTCTGAATCAGAGAGGTGTGTGGGGCTGCCTTAATCGACATCCACGTCTTCGGCACCCAGGGAACAGTGGGTTAACAGCCTTGCTCAGGTGCAGAATGACTGATTTTTACCTTGTCAACTCAGGGATTCAATCCAGCAACCTTTCGGTTACTGGCCCAATGCTCTAACCACTAGGCTACCTGCCGCCCCACAGGCTAATTCAAAATGTCAAAAAGCAACATAATGGGCATGGGAGCATTCTAATTCTCCCTTGTTTATTTGCTGAGAATGATTTTAGAACACAGAGACAAAACCAGAAGGTCAATGGCATGGAGGAGAATGGAGGAGATGTTAATTGTGGGTGAAGAGAGATTTGCAAGTCAAAGCCACCATTTCCATTACCCAAAGTACACATTCATGTACTTATTTTACATGTAGGCCTATGTATTTGACAGGAAGTGAGCTAACATCATCAATCTCATGACACAGGTTTAATRGGAGAGCCATAAACTATAATATATGAGAATCATAATGTTAATAAAGACAACGTAATCCAACTGGTATCATATTACAGGGGAAATTCATGCTTAATGTATRATTTACAATGTTATAATGCCTTTAGCTGGTGATTTCTATCTGTTGGTGGACAAGTTTCCCAATTTMATTTAGTCAACACATTCACAAATGGTGGATCTGATCACAGTTTTGAGGTTGAGGTGGATTTATGTTCATAGCTAGCTATCAGCACAAGCAAACCCCGATCAACACCGGAAATCTCAGCAATCCTCCTGCAGGCCATTGACCTTATCATTTTGTCTCTGTGTTCTAGCAAAGCAACATCATATAGAGTTGGAATAGCAGACAGTGATGATTGTCTTCTTACATCCATCCATTGCTTGTCTGGAAATAATTACAGGCAGAACTACGTTTTATGATCGGAAGATTTTCAAGCAAACATCTGCTCCTCATCTGATTGGTTAATGGAAGCGGTGGCCGGTGCAATTTGCATAAACTAGAGCGCCGCTGGCAGCGTTTATGCCACTAAACTTCCCACAATCCCCTGCACATTGCTCCGCGTATTCGCGGAGGTTGAACTTCGTCTAACAAATTGGGAAGTGGTGGAAACCCTATGTTAATTAAGGCTTGCTCTGCACTACGGTCCATAACTATTTAATTAGCTTACATGTCTCACATGTCTTGTTACGAATGATTCTCAGCAACAACCACACGACCCTGACCGTGTTTACAGAGGAAGCAAATGAAGGTAAATGAAACTATGTAATTAAATGGAATGATTATGTAGGCTACACCAACTGAAGGGAACTAACAGTAATGGAATGATTATGTAGGCTACACCAACTGAAGGGAACTAACAGTAATGGAATGATTATGTAGGCTATTCCAACAGAAGGGAACTAACAGTAATGGAATGATTATGTAGGCTATACCAACAGAAGGGAACTAACAGTAATGGAATGGTTATGTAGGCTATACCAACTGAAGGGAACTAACAGTAATGGAATGATTGTGACTATACTAAACAGTAATGGAAGATTATGTAGGCCTATACCAACTGAAGGTGAACTAACAGTAATGGATGATTATGTAGGCTATACCAACAGAAGGGAACTAACAGTAATGGAATGATTATATGTAGGCTATACCAACAGAAGGGAACTAACAGTAATGGAATGATTATGTAGGCTATACCAACTGAAGGAACTAACAAGTAATGGAATGATTATGTGGCTATACCAATGAGGGACTAACAAGTAATGGAATGAATTATGTAGGCTATACCTGAAGGAAAACAGTAAATGGAATGATTATGTAGGCCTTAAATCTAAAGTAATAGGAATGAATTATGTACCTATACCAACAGAAGGGAACTTAACTAATGGAATGATTATGTAGGCTATACCACTGAAGGGAATAACAGTAATGGAATGATTTATGTAGGCTATACCAACAGAAGGGAACTAACAGTAATGGAATGATTATGTAGGCTATACCAACAGAAGGGAACTACAGTAATGGAATGATTATGTAGGCTATACAACAGAAGGGAACTAACAGTAATGGAATGAATTATGTAGGCTATACCACAAGAAGGGAAACTAACAGTAATGGAATGATTATGTAAGGATACCAACAGAGAGGAACTCAATAATAAAATGGAATGATTATGTAGGCTATAACAACAGAAGGGAACTAACATAATGGAATGATTATGTAGGCTATACCAACGAAGAGGGAACTAACAGTAATGGAATGATTATGTAGGTATACAACAGAAGGGTAACAGTAATGGAATGATTATGTAGGCTATACCAACAGAAGGGAAACTACAGGTATGGAATGATTATGTAGGCTATTCCAACAGAAGGGAACTAACAGTTGGCATTATGTAATGTGTGTGGATTATTAGGCCTGACTGACCAGGTCGATACTGATAGTGACTAATATTAAACATGATAGAAACAGAAACTGAGAAAGTCGGGTAGCCTAATCATTAAGACATTCGAGACGTTCACATCCCTGTAAGTCTTAAAAGCAGCCTACACTTAAATTCTACATTGATGGCAGCATTTCATAAACTGGGACTCTGGGAAAGTTGATACTTGTATGTTTGCTATGTTTCAGTTTTCTGCCATATGACTGGTTTCACATATAGTCTTCAGCGATTATAAGGTAAAAATACATCTAAAACAAGTTATCTGATATGAACAATTCCCTTAATCCAACGACTCTTATCAATGAGCTGTTATCCAGTTGTACATTAAATACTTGGAGAAATATTTTACTTTAAAATCAAGTAGATGGTTTTTCCACTTGGAACCGGTATGTTTGCTAGACCGTGTTTCCTTGTAAAAGGTGGTGGAAATAATTACGGAAATTCAGTCAAGGTCAGAATACGGCACATCTGCAGACACACCTTCATTTAATCGAATCTTCCACCCCAAACGAATAGCTGGTGAATATCATGCTATTCTCATGCTAAAGTTCAAGGTCAGAATACGTGTAGAGAGAAAAGTGCATAAAAATGGGAATTATTCTGAATTTACGTGCGCGTAACTCGGATCGGAATTCAGCCCATTGTGATTACGTTTATGGAACAGAAATGACAGATTCAATTCAAATCATTTTAAGTAGATTATCCACTCATCTATAAAGCACATGCATCCAGGGCCTCAGCATAATTGCTGTTGGTTTGTGTTTGGTGAATGGACAGGGGTACAGGACTGGACCTGGGTTCAAATGCTATTTGAAATATTTCAAATACTTTACTCTATCCTTCCAGGAGTACCAGTTGGGCGGGGTTTACAGTTTGGGGACTGTCTAGTCACCAAACTAGTCTAGCTCAATCAAGCACAGCAGAATATTTTGAATACTATTTGAACCCTGGTCTGGACAGGACAGTGCCTGGCTTATAACCTACACTAGGCCAGGAGAAAAGGGGCTGATCCGCCCTTCCATCCACACCCAGCCCTATTRAAGCCACTGTGGACCAGAGCTTTTCTACATTGTCTTCCTGCTGTGTCCTATCTGATCGATGTTGACTGGGGGTCACCTAAGCCTGTAGCAGCCAGGGGAACAGTTTGTGTTTTTGGTGTGTGGTGGTGCACACAGGGGGCTAAACGTTTACATGCATTAATTTGACTTCATTTGACTTCATTTGACTGGTGGCCCAGGCTGAGGTACAGACCATAGTGACACAGAGCCCATGGACAGACTGCGCCCTATGTTAACCGCCTTTCTCCCCAGAGCTAGAGATAGCTCAGAGGTTAGGAGAAAACCAAGAGGCTSTTTGGGTGAACAGCGTTGCCACACTCCAAAGTAAAATTTTCACTCAGCTTTTGTTTATTTCCAAACGAACATGAGAAAGCCGGAAATCAAGGTTCTGTGTGATGACTCTGAGGGTTTCAACAGGGAAATCAAGTACACGCTCAGACTGGGTGGGTAGTTTACACAGCTGACTGTTATGCAGGAGTTGGATGGTGATGTTGTGCCTCTATTGACGTTATTGGACTGACTGACACTGGCTGACTGGCTGACTGGCTGGCTGGCTCGTTGGCTGGCTGACTGGCTGGCTGGCTGACTGGCTGGCTGACTGGCTGACTGGCTGACTGGCTGGCTGGCTGGCTGGCTGACTGGCTGCCTGCCTGCCTGACTGGCTGGCTAGCTCGCTGGCTGGCTGACTACCTGACTGGCTGGCTGACTGACTGACTGACTGGCTGGCTGACTGTAGTGGAAAGGACACAGATCTGGGAGGTGAAACACCTCCTGGGTGTTACTGTAGAGCTGCTGGGTCCCTCTGTCTCTCACTGATTCCTGTGGTAAAACATTCACTGTATGCAAAAAGTATTTTCTCACTCAGATTGGATCTCTCTCTCTCTCTCTCTCTCTCTCTCTGTCACGCCCTGACCTTAGAGAGCCTTTTTATTCTCTATGTTGGTTAGGTCAGGGTGTGACTAGGGTGGGTAGTCTATTTTTTTTATTTTCTATGTTGGCCTGGTATGGTTCTCAATCAGAGGCAGCTGTCTATCGTTGTCTCTGATTGGGGATCATATTTAGGCAGCCTTTTCCACCTGTTGTGTGAAGGATCTTGATTTTGTATTRTAGCTTCAGCCCTACAAAGCTGTAGGTTTCGTTCGTTACTCTTTCTTGTTTTGTGCCGGTTATCATTAATWAAAAATTATTAACCTACCCCACGCTGCATCTTGGTCCGACCATCCTTCCAACAACGGTCGTTACACTCTCGCTCCTTCTATCTCTCTCTTTCTGTCTCCCTCTGTCTCTCTAACCCTTAAAAGCAATACAGCTTTTTAAGAAATCACGAATTGAAATGTGCTTGTGTGATTGTGTGTATGTTTTGAAATGAAGGTTAACCAGCATAGGGGGTGGGGTAGTTTAGGGTAACTGATTGTAGAGTGTGTGTGTGTGTGTGTGTGAGAGAGTAGAATGTATCTTTATCTGAAAGAACAGAGGACAGAGCAGACCGTGAGAAATTACTGATTGTGCATGCGTGCCTGTGTGTAATTCTCTGCCTGATAATGTGTGTATGGGTGTTCGTGTGCATGGCTGCCTCAGCGTGTGTGATCAGTTGAATAACAGGCTGGTGGGAACAATATTGACTATTAGCAGGTAACTTTTGGCGCCCCACCAAACTGTTCTGTTAGAAACACTCCTTTTAAACCCCTGAACTTCACACACACACACACACCACACACACACACACACACAGCACACACCACACACACAACACACACACACACCACACACACACACACACACACCACACACACACACACCACACACACACACACAACACCACACACACACACACACACACACACAAATCTCAGGTGCTCATCCCAGGCTCCCAACTCTCCTCACTCCTCAGCCCAGCAGGGAGGGTGGTGAGAGGGGGTGGAGAGTGGGACGTCTCTTCCACTCTCCAGGCCCAGAGGGGGGGGGGGGGGTACTGTCTCTCCTAGGCCAGAGAGGGGATGCTGTCTCCTCCCAGTCCCAGAGGAGGGATGCTGTCTCTCCCAGGCCCAGAGGGGGATGCTGTCTCTCCCAGGCCCAGCGGAGGGTATGCTGTCTCTCCCAGTCCCAGAGGAGGGATGCTGTCTCTCCCAGGCCAGAGGGTGGGGATGCTGTCTCTCCCAGCCCAGAGGAGGGGATGCTGTCTCATTGACGCAGTCCTGGCCAGGCAAAGAGAGAGAGGAGGGCTGATGTAGGAGCTGGTAGATAGATCAATCTGGTGATAGGAGGCCTGTTTAGAGAGATCAATCTGATGGCTAGAACAATAGCCATCTGTCATGCGTGGCTGCTCTCCCTTCCACAGCTCCGTAGGGACCAGCCAGTGGTGACTTTATTTATTTTCACTCTCCCTTTTTTCCAGGGGAACTTCTGCCCCTTTACAATGGGCCTTTTGTCCCCTCCCCCGCCCTTTTCCAACTCTTTAGCCCTTCGAGCTCAATTGGAACAAAAGTTGAAAGCGCAACTATTCACCTTTCCTCCCTTCCTCCCCTCTGCTCTCTGATTCCCATTGACTTTGGCTCCGACTCTCTGTTCTAGCTGTGTGCTGCTGCGTTGGTGTGGGTGTGTGGTTGTTGTTTGTGCTGTTGTGTGTGTGTGTGTTGTGGGTGGGTCGTGTGTGTGTGTAGAGTGTGTGGTGTGTGTGTGTGTTGTGTGTGTGATGTGTGTGTGTGTGTGTGTGTGGTGTGTGTGTTGTGTGTGTGTGTGTGTGTGTGTGTTGTGTGTGGTGGTGTGTGTGTGTGTGTGTGTGTATAGAGAAGAGTGCCTGCATGGTGTGGTCCTGGACTATGGGAATAACTGAGACAAAGCCTCACACTCCAGCGCTACCATGCTCAGCGCAATTTAACACATCTCTTATTTCCCACATTGGATCCCTTCCTCAATCTGTTACTTGTTATCTCAATGATGGCCTCTTTCTGTCAGCTCCATTGTTGTCACTCCCTATCCCAGTGTCCAGGAAGTCAGCTCCACTAAGATGACGTTACATAGCACACGCTGCCCGTTGGTGCACGACACAAAACACTTCCCCCTGGTTGATAAACTTGGTGTCGGGTGTGTCGGTTTTGTGTGTGTGTTGTGTGTGTGTGTGTGTGTGTGTGTGTGTGTGTGTGTGTGGGTTGTGTGTGTGTGTGTGTGTGTGTGTGTGTGTGGTTGTGTGTGTTGACCAGCCGGCACATATGAATGACAGGCCTGTTAGAAACCTGGAAGCTGTGTCTCGAACCATTAATTGACACACACACACACACACACACCACACACACACACACACACACACACACACACACACACACACACCACACACACAACACCACACACACACACCACACACACACACACTCACACACCTCAGGTGCTCATCCAGGCTCCCAACTCCCTCACTCCTCAGGCCTGCAGCAGGGAGGTGGTGAGAGGGGGCTGGAGAGTGGGACGTCTCTTCCATCTCTCCCAGGCCTAGAAGGAGGGGATGCTGTCTCTCCCAGGCCCTGTGAGGGGGGGGGGCTGTCTCTCCTAGGCCCAGAGAAGGGGATGCTGTCTTCCAGGCCCAGAGGAGGAGAGGGATGCGGTCTCTCCCAGGCCCAGAGGAGGAGAGGGGATGCTGTCTCATTGACCATGCTGACCAGGAGGCAAAGAGAGAGAGGAGGTGCTATGGTAGGAGTCTTGGCAGAGATTCAAATCTTATAAGTAGGAGCCTGATAGAGAGATCAATCTGATGGTAGGAGCCTGGTAGAGAGATCAATCTGATGGTAGGAGTCCTGGTAGATAGATCAATCTGATGGTGAGCCATGGTAGATAGACAATCTGATGGTAGGAGCCTGGTAGATAGAAAGAATCTTGATGGTAGGAGCCTGATAGAGAGATCAATCTGATATGGTGGAGCTGATAAGAGATCAATCTGATGGTAGGAGCCTGGTAGAAGACATCTGAATGTAGGAGCCTGGTAGATGATCAATTTCTTGATGGTAGGAGCCTGGTAGATAGATCAAATCTGATGGTAGGAGCCTGGTAGAGAGATCAATCTGATGGTAGGAGCCTGGTAAGATAGATCCATCTGATGGTAGGAGCCTGGGTAGATAGAACAATCCTGATGGTAGGAAGCCTGGTAGATAGATCAAATCTGATGGTAGGACACGCCTGGTAGATAGATCAATCTGATGGTAGGAGCCTGGTAGATAGATCAATCTGATGGTAGGAGCCTGGTAGAGAGATCAATCTGACTGTAGGAGCCTGATAGAGAGATCAATCTGATGGTAGGAGCCTGGTAGATGGATCAATCTGATGGTTAGAACAATAGCCATCTGTCAGGGCTGCTCTCCCTTCCACAGCTCTGTTCACTATAGGGCCAAGGGACCAGCCAGTGGTGGCTTGTCTCATTTTCAACACATTGGACGGAGGCTGACTCCTCTTCTTAAGGGGTTCAAGCCGGTCCATGATAGATTGGGATTCAGATTGCAATTTGTTACTGCTGTCATCAACACGACTTTTCAAGGGGAAACTTCTACATSTGATGGGTAAACTACTCCAGAAGATGTTGGTTGGCCAACTTGAGACGTTGAACACCATGTTTTCATCAGGGCTCTCTCAACATCTCAATAAACTCCAACCTGATACAGTAGCTAAGGCTACGTTTACACAGGCAGCCCAATTCGGATCTTTTGACCAATTATTGGTCTTTTGTCCAATCAGATCAGATCTTTTGCCCATAATTGCAGCCTAAATGCCGCAGAAAGGTTGCCAAAGAGGAAGTGAAGTAGCCTGGTGGTCCAGTCTGTCTGTGCTTTAGTCAACTCCTATGTGTGTTTGTCCTTTGTTTGGCATGACAACCATAGTAGAGTTGGTTACACTACAGCAGTATTAAATCAGGCTGGGAGTGAAAGCTTGGAGTGTTGATCTAGGAACAATTTAGCCTTTTTGATCATAATTAAAAAGATTATATCGACAGATCCTAGATCAGCACTTCTACTTTGAACTGCTTTGTGGATACGGGCCGAGGCTGGGAGTAAAAGCTAGAAAGGAGAGACTGTGACAGATGATAAAACAAGGTAGTGAAGGGGATCATTTACAGCCCCCAGCAGGGCTACAGTTTCAGCCAGGCACCATAATGGACTATCTGGCAAATAAGCCAGTGCTTTCTGTGTCCTGTAGATAATAGTTCCCAGCTGTTTGTGGTTCRGGGGAACAAAGGGCTGTTTGTAAAAGGTGATCTGTTGATTGGTTCTAGCGTCAGTACGAAGCTGTTTGATTGGCTCGGCTTTAATAGGACTTGGATCAGAGGAGAGCTGGCATCTGTGTACGGTACTGCCTTACACACACACACACACACACACACACACACACACATCCTGGGGCTGACTCAGCATACCATAACAACACTGGCCAATCTCTCTCTGTGTATGTGTCCAAGTGGAGAGGGAGAGAGAGTTGGAGAAGGAGAGGGAGGGAGAGAGGTGGAGAGGGTGAGAGGTGGAGAGGGAGCGATAGGTGGAGAGGGAGAGAGAGGTGGAGAGAGGTGGAGAGA
>NC_036847.1:31889538-31907990 GCF_002910315.2 Salvelinus sp. IW2-2015
CTCACCACCTCTCTCCACTCTCTACCTCTTTCTCTCTCTCCACCTCTCTCCCTCTCCCTCTCCCTCTTACTCTATCCTCCTCTCCCCCTCTCTCTCCCTCTCACCTATCTCTCCCTCCTCTCCACTCTATCTCTCTCTCCACCCTCTCTCCCTCTCCACGTCTCTACCCTCTCCCTCTCTCCCTCTCTCCCATCTCTCTCCCTAACCTCTCTCCCACTCTACTCTCCACTCTCTACCTCTCTCTTCTCTCTCCATCTCCACCCTCTCTCTCACCTCTCCCCTCCCCCCTCCCTCTCCCACCATCTTCTCCTCTCCTCTCCACCTCCTTACCTCTCCACCTCTACCATCTCTCTCTCCATTCTACCTCCTACCCTCTCTCCCTGTCCCCCTCTTTAACCAAACTTCAAAGTGTTTCCTTTCAAATGGTATTAAGAATATGCATGTCCTTGCTTTAGGGCCTGAGCTACAGGCAGTTAGACTTGGGAACGTCATTTTAGGCCAATGTGTCATAGGAAACACCGTCCAACTGACAACCGAAGTCAGCCTGCAGGAGCCCAGCCCACCACAAGAAGTCGCTAGAGCGCGATGAGCCAAGTAAAGCCCCCCCCGGCAAAACCCTCCCTTAACCTGGACAACGCTGGGCCAATTGTGCGCCGCCCTACGGGACTCCCGGTCACGGCCGGTTGTGACACAGCCTGGGATCGAACCTGGGTCTGTAGTGACGCCTCAAGCACTGTGATGCAGTACCTTAGACCGCTGCGGCTCACGGGAAGCGCTCTCATTAATGTCTTAATGGAAATTTCGGATTGCCTCATATCCGCTTGTCGTTCCCTTATGCCATAGTTTGTACATCTCAATTGTCAGKAGAAACRACATTCGTTTTAGCAAGTCACCATATCAGCTATGTTTTTTAAAAAGGCARTAAATGAGGCTGAATGAACTGTTTCGCTGCCAGACAAGGCTCCGCTGTTAGCCAGGTGTAGCGGTGGTAAGGATTCACTCCATGGTGCTGAAAAGAAATCTCTGCTGTTGGGACAGCTTTACAGTATGTAGGCCCTAACAGTTCCTGGGAACCGTTTGTCACAGTTATAGTGCAACTCATGTATTGTTTAGTGTTGTGTTGTGTAATGGTTTTGTTGGCATGCATCTAAAAAKAATTGTTTGCCCAACCAAGATTTACATGCTAAAATCGCCACTGGCTGCACATAACACTCCAGGTTTTAACTACAGGACAGAGGGTGAGGAGAGGGTGAGAGGAGTGAGTGAGGAACAGCTAGACCTGGGTTCAAATGTTATTTGAGGCTTGAGCATACCCAGAGTGCAAAATTGACGGGGCCTGCACTTTTGGGACAATTTCAATCATTCATTCGTCTTACCCGGACGTACACAGCATAGGCATTGGATGATGTAACTTACCATACATCTTGGAGGACGTGTATTAATATATGTCTTTCTCTGAGACCAGATTGCTTTTGTGTCGTGGGAACAACAAAGGAGAATTAGGATGTGGTTAGGAGAATTAACGACAAAGGTTAGGATAGTTTACGTAAAACGTTTGGAGAATTAGATGAAGGTTAGGAAAAGGGTTTGGGGTGTTATATTATACAGTTGTCCCTGACGCGACTCAAACACGCAACCTTTGGATTGCTAGACGGTATAATATATATATATAATATATATACAGAGCATTCAGGGAGTATTCAGACACCTTCACTTTTTCCACATTTTGTTACATCACAGCCTTAATCTAAAATGGACTAAATACACACAATACCCCATATGACAAAGCAAAAACCGTTGTTTTTTTTGTGCCAATTTTGTAAAAAATAAAACAAAATACCTGATTTACATAAGTATTCAGACCCTTTGCTATGAGACTCTAAATTGAGCTCAGGTGCATCCTGTTCCATGGTCATCCTTGAGATGTTTGTACAACTTGATTGGAGTCCACCTGTGGTAAATTAAATGATTGTCATGATTTGGAAAGGCACACACCTGTCTATATAAGGTCCCACAGTTGACAGTGCATGTCAGAGCAAAAATCGAGCCATGAGGTCGAAGGAATTGTCGTAGAGCTACGGACAGGTGAATTATGTCAAGGTTAGGATAATTATGTCAAGGTTAGGAAAGGGTTTGGGGAAGTGTTAGCTAAAATGTTACTCAAACAGGCAACCTTTGAATTGCTAAATGTCACGACCAACCTCCCCCTTCTCCCCGACCAACCTCCCCCTTTCTCCGACCAACCTCCCCCTTCTCCCCGACCAACCTCCCTTCTCCCGACCAACCTCCCTTCTCCCGACCAACCTCCTACCTCCCCGACCAACCTCCCTACCTCCCGACCAACCTCCCCTCTCCCCGACCAACCTCCCCTTCTCCCCGACCAAACTCCCTTCTCCCCGACCAACCTCCCTACCTCCCCGACCAACCTCCCCCTTCTCCCCGACCAACCTCCCTACCTCCCCGACCAACCTCCCTACCTCCCCGACCAACTAATTTGTTTTGTATTTCTTATTTCACTTTTGTTTATTATCTACACTTGATTTGGCAATGTTAACATGTGTTTCCCATGCCAATAAAGTCCTTAATTGAATTGAGAGAGACGTTATTTCCACATTGCTACAACATCGTATATAGACAAAATATTTGAAATGTCTTTATTCTTTTGGAACTTGTGTGAGTGTAATATTTACTGTTCACTTTTTATTGATTATTTCACTATATATTATACATTTCACTTGCTTTGGCAATGAAACATATGTTTCCCATACCAGTAAAGCATCATTGAATTGAATTGAGAGAGAATGTGTTTCCTAGGGGATCCAGCTGCCCTACAGTCTAATGACAGTTCACTCCACCTGCGAGACACCCCATCTAGGTAGTTCTGACAATGTGGAAAGCTCACTTGTGAGGGAAGCGAGCTCACACCACCCTCATAAACTGAGGTTTGTGTGTACATGTGTGTGTGTGTGTGGTGTGAAACCCTCATACTGAGGTTTGGTGTACATTGTGCTTGATGTGTGTGGTGTGAAACCTCATACTTGAGTTTTGTGTTACATGCGTGATTGTGTGTGTGGTGTGAAACCCTCATACTGAGTTTGTGTGTACATGCGTGTGTGTGTGTGTGTGGTGTGAAACCTCATACTGAGGTTGTTGTTGTACATGCGTGTGTGTGGGTGTGCTGTGAAACCCTCATACTGAAGTTTGTGTGTACATGCGTGTGTTGTGTGTGGTGTGAACCCTCATACTGAGGTTGTGTTGTACGCGTGTGTGTGTGTGGTGTGAAACCCTCATACTGAGTTTGTGTGTACATGCGTGTGTTGTGTGGTGGTGTGAACCCTCATACTGAGGTTGTGTGTACATGCGTGTGTGTGTGTGTGGTGAAACCCTCATACTGAGGTTGTGGTACATGCGTGTGTGTGTGTGTGGTGTGAAACCCTCATACTGGGTTTGTGTGTACATGGTGTGTGTTGTTGTAGGTGTAAACCTCTATACGAGTTGGTACTATGCGTGTGTGTGTGTGTGGTGTGAACCCTCATACTGAGTTTGTGTGTACCATGCGTGTGTGTGTGTGTGTTGAAACCCTCATACTGAGGTTTTGTGTTCATTGTGTGTGTGGTTGTGGTTGAACTGCAAAGGTGTTTCACTGTTGGCCAAAATGCAAAAATCAATCCCAGTGGGTTTATGATGGCATATTTCTCTCTGGATACTCTTTCATTTGTTTCACTGCAGGACATGATCTACTGAAATCCAGCTATATAGTCAATCAGACTAGATTCTTTGCACCTTATTACGGAAAAAGAACTCCTACTTTACACCAACAGACAGAGTGATTGATAATAGATAGGTTAGAACAGAGCAGTGAAACTTGGTTTGCCCTTGACGGTTCCCCCACCGTCTGTCTTCGCCCTGGTTACCAGATCAACCAGACCCAACTCTGATTCAGGGGGTGGGTTAAATACGAAAGACACATTTCAGTTGAAGGCATTCAGTTGTACAACCGACTAGGTCGTCCCCCTTTCCCATCGTGATAACCCCGAAACCAATTATCCCCTATCACATCCACCCCTGCCTCGGTCCACCTCACAGCTGCAGGTCTGTATTAAACACACACACACACACACCACACACACACCACACACACACACACACACACACACACACACACACAACACACAACACACACACACACCACAACACACACACACACACACACACACACACACACACACACACACACCACACACACACACACACACACACACACACACACACACACACACGTATATTAAAAAACTGTCCCACAACAACTGAAATTAACCTAGGTCCCTACCATCTCCATTCCATGTTCTGTACTCTCTCTCTCCTCTCACCCCTCTCCTCCCTATCTCTTCTCCTCCTCGCTATCCCCACTCTCTCTCCCCCCTCTCTCTTTTCTCCCCTCTTCTCCTCTATCTCCACTCTCTCTCTCCCCCCTTCTCTCTCCCTCTATCCCCACTCTCTCCTCTCCTCTCCCCCCCTCTCTCTCCTATATCCCCTCTCTACCTCTCTCTCCCACTCTCTCGCCTCTCTCCTTCTCCCCTCTTCTCTCTCTCTCTCCCCACTCTCCTCTATCCCCACTATCTCTCCTCTCTCCCCACTCTCCTCTATCCCCACTATCTCTCCTCTCTCCCCACTCTCCTCTATCCCCACTCTCTCTCTCTCTTTCCCAACTCTCCTCTCCCCTCTCTCTCTGTCCCCTCTCTCCCCTCTCTCTCTCTTCCTCTCTCCCCTCTTCGCTTGCTCTCTCTCCACACTCCCCCACTCTCCATCTCATCCCTCTCTCTCTCATTCATATTTACCCTATCTCGCTCCCCCAATCTCTCCTCTCACCCTCTCTCCTCTCATTCATATCTACTCTCTCTCTCCCCCGTCTCTCTCTCTCCCCCTATCTCCTCCATCTCTCTTCTCTCCCCTCTCTCCTCTATCCCCACTCTCCTCTCTCCCCCCTCTCTCCCCTCTCTCCTCTATCTCCCTCTCTCTCTCTCTCCTCTCTCTCCCCCCCACTCTCTTCTCTCTATCGCCCCCATGTCCACGGCACTCGGAGGACCAATGGCACAGGTTGCTGGTCATGGTCAGCCTACACTGGCGTAACGATGGTCCACATCAATGTCCTCCTGTTCCCAATCACAGGTATGATACCATAAAGAGACCCACAGCTGAGCATGGCCATTACACACACACACACACACACACACACACACACACACACACACACACACACATACACATACACACACACACACACACACCACAACCATTACAGAGAGCAGAAGCATTAGTACAGGCTGAAAAGCTTCTCATGGTCTTCAAAGAGCCCTGAAGGTCAGCCAGCACAGAGCAGCTTGGCTGAGTGTGTGTCAGGGAGGGGTGGGATGGGGGGCGTTCCAGCTGTGGTCGCCATCCCTTACTACTCTGTGTGTGTGTTGTGGTGGTGTGTGTGTGTGTGTGCGGGTGCGTGTGTGTGTGTGTGTGTGTTGGTAACCTAATATTAACCCTAACCCTTTTCAACTTCTACTGCATCGCACAGTTCAGGGTGATCGATTTATCTCTACAGAAACTGTGCATTGAACATTGAACAATAAATAAATAAATAATAATAATGAAATTCAAATAATTGAACCAACGTTGGTCAGTTCGTTGTTTAAAAACATGAAAATAACCTACACACACACACACACACACACACACACACACACACCACACACACAACACACACACACACACACACACACACACACAGGCTGACCCTCAGTGCTCTGCTGTCACTACAGAAGATGACCTTGGAGGTGCAGATGGCACAGTCCTCTGCAGGTCAACCAGTACTGAGCTGTCTGGACTCAGTGGGCTAAGTACTGGCTGAATGGACCCAGGAACATTAGTATGGGGCGGGGGGGGGGTGCTGAGTGTGTATGGAGTGGCCTTCATCATAATTTTTACATTTACATTAAGTCATTTAGCAGACGCTCTTATTCCAGAGCGACTTACAAGTTGGTGCATTCACCTTATGATATCCAGTGGAACAAACCGCTTACAATAGTGCATCTAACTCTTTAAGGGGGGGGGGGGGGTTAGAAGGATTACTTTACCTATCCTAGGTATTCCTTAAAGAGGTGGTTTCAGGTGTTTCCGGAAGGTGGTGATTGACTCCGCTGACCTGCGTGCGTGGGGAGTTTGTCCACCATTGGGGTGCCAGGAGCAGCGAACAGTTTTGACTGGGCTGAGCGGGAGCTGTACTTCCTCAGAGGTAGGGAGGCGAGCAGGCCAGAGGTGGATGAACACAGTTGCCCTTTGTTTGGGTGTAGGGCTGATCAGAGCCGAAGGTACGGAAGGTGCCTGTGAGCGGATGCGAGCTTCAACTGGAAGCCAGTGGAAGAGCGGGAGGAAGCGGGTGACGTGAAGGAACTTGGGAAGGTTGAATACCAGACGGGCTGCGGCGTTCTGGATGAGTTGTAGGTTTAATGGCACAGGCAGGGAGCCCAGCCAATCATAGCTGTGCTCTTTGTCCCCCTGTGATACACAGAGGACAACCACCTTTCTCTCTGTCACGCTCTCCATCGCTCCGTCTCCAGTCCCTTATGTACAGCAAAATGGAGCAGAGCTGAATAGATAGAGCGAAGGGAGAGATTGAATTGACTCTAATGTACATTGCAGAATAGCAGCACCTATTGATGCATTGAGTCCGTTTTTCTCTAATGTTCAAGGCACCTGACAATGACTCAAGTTGTGGCCCTTGTGTCTTCTGTTGGCCTGTTTGCCACCACTACAGCCTGGTGAAGCAAAGGCCCTGAACCTCGGTAGGCCAACATAGACCTATTGTACCAAGTGGAGAGAAAGGGTTGTATGACACGTAACAAGTACAGACAGCACAGAAACTCCACAGCTACAATCAACATTCCCTGGTTTTAAATTCGTTTAATATCGAGAATAACTTTTATGTTGTAACTCCTATGGTCTTCTCCGTCCCAAATGCACCCTATTCCCTGTAAATGTAGTGCACTTTTGGTCCAGAGCCTATGGATCCTGGTTCAAAAAGTAGTGCACTACATGCAGACTAGGGTGCCGTTTGGACGGAGAGCCTGTCTCTCCCAGCTCAATGTTCTCCTCAGCTAGGGGCCATTAAGCTATCAAGGATGTGGCCTGTTGTAGAAATGGACCACTGGCAGAGGCTACAGTGTGTGTTGTGTGTGTGTGTGTGGTGGTGTGGTGTGTGTGTGTGTGTGTGTGTTGTGTGTGTGTGTGTGTGTGTGTGTGTGTGTGTGTGTGTTGTGTGTGTGTTGGTGTGTGTGTGTGTGTGTGTGTAGAAATGGAACACTCGGCAGAGCTACAGTGGTGTTGTGTGTGTGTGTGTTGTGTGTGTGTGTGTGTGTGTGGTGTTGTGTGTGTGTGTGTAGAAATGGAACACTGGCAGAGCTACAGGTGGTGTGTGTGTTGTGTGTGTGTGTGTGTGTGTGTGTGTGTCGGTGTGTGTGTGTGTGTGTGTGTGTGTTGTGTGTAGAAAATGGACCACCGCAGAGGTTACAGTGTGTGTGTGTGTGTAGAAATGGACCACTGGCAGGGCTACAGTGTGTGTGTTGTAGAAATGGACCACTGCAGAGGCTACAGTGCGTGTGTGTGTGTGTGTGTGTTGTGTGTGTGTGTGTGTGTGTGTGTTGTGTGTGTGTGTGTGTGTGTGTGTGTGGTGTGTTGTGTGTGTGTGTGTGTGGTAGAAATGGACCACCGGCAGAGGTTACAGTGTGTGTGTGTGTGTGGTAGAAATGGACCACTGCAGAGGCTACTGTGTGTGTGTGTGTGTGTAAAATGGGACCAACTGCAGAGGCTTACTGTGTGTGGTGTGTTGTGTGTGTGTGTGTGTGGTGTGTGGTGTGTGGTGTGGTGTGTGTGTGTGTGTGTGTGCGTCGTGCGTGCGTGCGTGCGTGCGTGCGTGCATGCGCTGGAAATGGCACCATGGTCTATGAGGTTACTAGTGATGTGTGTGTGAGTGATACAGGTTCCAAAGGAATAGAAACATTTCAAATTGTCATATTAGTCTATACACAGTCCGTTTGAAAACTATGTTGCAAATATTTGATTTGTGTGTATGTCATTCCTTAGGCAAAACATTTAGAAAAAAGGGAAACCGATACTTAAAGTAAAAAAGTTGATTAAATATATAATAAATCATATAACTATGGTTTGATATTTACAATGGTGTTTGTTTCTTTTCATTGTGGCAACAGGTCATATCAATCTTGCTGCTGTCTGATGGCACAGTCGTTGGTATGTTCAACCCAATAGATATGGGAGTTTAAATCAAATTGGATTTGTTAATATGGTCTACATTTGGCAGAAGGTTAGGAAGTGCAGCTCAGTTCGTACATTCTCTCCTCCTCCTCTCTATCTCTCTCTCTCTTCTGCAGTCATTCGTTAGAGTTGAGTGAACACAGCAGTAGGAACACATAACAGAAGCCTTATCCATGCAGCCTGTATCCCACACCTACACAGTGTACAGGATATGCTACATACATACACTTCCCAATAATATATGACTACCATTCCACTGAAAAGTCTAATGGTTTCAAATTGGCTCTGAAAGATGATTATATTAATGTTAAACATGAAAGATTCTCTTCTAAAATAACACTGAATATACTGATTACAATGGTCTACTGCGTGTAGCCACATATGTACTGTATGACATCTGATTATATACTAGTCAAGGTTCTTTCTGGCATAAACCCTTCGATGACCTCTGCCAAATGAAAATCTCTATCTATTTAATGGTGTTCAGTCCACCGGAATGAGTTACGGTTAGGATTAATTGGTGGTGTTCAGTCCACCGGATGAGTTTCAGGTTAGGATTAATGTGTGTTTCAGTCCACCGGGGAGAGTTTACGGTTAGGATTAATTGGGTGTGTGTTCAGTCCACCGGATGAGTTACGGTTAGGATATAATGGGTGTGTTTCAGTCCACCACGCGCATGATGAGTACGGTTAGGATTAATGGTGTGTGTTCAGTCCACCGGATGAGTACGGGTTGGATTAATGGGTGTGTGTTCAGTCCACCGGATGAGTACGGTTAGATTAATGGGTGTGTGTTCAGTCCACCGGATGAGTTAGGATTAATAACCTCTTATGGCTGAGATCGGCTAAGATCCCGGCTAAGATTAACGGATCAATTTGACAAACAGCCAGTGAAAGCGCAGGGCGCCAAATCAACAACAGAAATCTCAAAATAAAAAATTCCTCAAACATAAAAGATATTTCACACCATTTTAAAGATTAAACTTGTTGTTAATCCCACCCCACAGTGTTCGATTCAAAAAAAGATTTACAATGAAAGCACACCAAAACAATTTATGTTAGGTCAGTACCTAGTCACAGAAAAACACAGCCATTTTTCCAGCCAAAGAGAGAAGTCACCAAAAAGCAGAAATAGAGATAAAATTCATCACTACTTTTGATGATCTTCATCAGATGACACTCATAGGACTTCATGTTACACAAATACATGTATGTTTTGTTCGATAAAGTGCATATTTATATCCAAAAATCTCAGTTTACATTATAGCGCTGTACGTCAGTAATGTTGCTTCCACTACATCCATGTATTTTTGCAGAGAGCCACATCATTTACAGAAATAGCATCATAAACCTTAATATAAGATACAAGTGTTATTGCACAGAATTAGAGATATACTTCTCCTTAATGCAACCGCTGTGTTCAGATTTCAAAAAAAACTTTACGGAAAAAGCAAACCATGCAATATGGCCGGTACAGCGCTCAGACACAACACCATGTTGGAGTCAACAGATAAGTCAGCAAAAATGCGTTATAAATATTCACTTACCTTTGATGATCTTTCATCAGAATCTCATCCGGAGATCCCAGTTCCACAATTATAATGATTGTTTCAAGTACATCATAGCCAAATACCTCTTTTGTTCGCGCGTAGCCTCAGTAATCCAAATTCATGAGGCGCAAGCAGACGAAAAGTCCAAAAGTTCCGTTACAGCGTAGAACATGTAAAAACGATGTGTCATAATAATGCAATCTTTAGGATGTTTTATCAAAATCTTCAAAATGTTTCAACCGGAGAATTCCTTTGTCTTCAGAATGCAATGGAACGCAAGCTAACTCTCACGTGAACACGCATGTCAGCTCATGGCACTCTGCCCAGACCCCTGACTCAAAGAGCCCTCATTCCCCCTCCTTCACAGTAGAAAGCATCACACAAGTTTCTAAAAGACTGTTGACATCTAGTGGAAGCTTAGGAAGTGCATATATGACCAATATCCCACTGTATTATCGATAGGCGATGAGTTGAAAAACTACAAACCTCAGATTTCCAACTTCCTGTTGGATTCTTCTCAGGTTTTTGCGCTGCCATATGAGTTCTGTTATACTCACAACATCATTCAAACAGCTTTGAAACTCCAGAGTGTTTTCTACCACAACTAATAATAATATGCATATATAAGCAACTATGACTGAGCAACAGGCCGTCTACTCTGGGCACCTCTGTGCACCTTTCATACAGCTACTCAATACTGCCCCTTGCAGCTCAATCGAATTTAATGGGATGTGTCTTCAGTATCACCAGATGGTTGAGGTTAATGGGTGTGTGTTCAGTCTACCAGATGGGTTAGGATATAATGGGTGTGTGTTCAGTCCACCAGATGGTTTAGTGATATATGGGTGTGTGTGTTTCAGTCCACCAGATGGGTTAGGATTAATGGGGTGTGTGTTTCAGTCCACCAGATGGGTTAGGATTAATGGGTTGCGTGTTAGTTTCAGGTTCACCAACTGATGGGTTAGGAGTTAATGGGTGCTGTGTTCAGTCCAACCAGATGCGTTAGGATTAATGGTGTGAGTTCAGTCCACCAGATGGTTAGGATTAATGGTGTTGTGTTCAGTCCACCAGATGGGTTAGGATTAATGGGTGTGTGTTCAGTCCACCAGATGGGTTAGGATTAATGGGTGTGAGTTCAGTCCACCAGATGGGTATTGGTTTCTAAGGGAGAATCTCAATTTCATTTCCTTGATTCCTCGCATTTTCTCTCCTCGCCTCCTTCTTAAACTCATTGGATGAGAAGGTCAGAGGTCCCTCCCCTCCTCAGTCTCTCTGCTGTTAGACTAAAGTATGTTTGGTGGTTAATATGTATGGGCCTATCAGAGAGCGGCTCCGGTTAATTGACCAGGGCAGCACTCCATCACTCCATGGGGTCATGGGCCTTGGCCTACCCGACAGAATTGGGCCTCTAGCCTCCAGTCCACAGTCCAGCTTCATTTCCCTCTAATAGACCAAGCAAGCTCCAAGCCCTGCTTCCCACTAGTGTTAAATCACAATGAGAGCGACAACAATCTAATGGTGTATTTCTCTGCTGCTCCGCTCACAGTCTAAGAAACACAGCATTCGGTCACTCAGAGCTGTGGCTGTCCATTACACTGCAGCAGGAAATTATATCAGACAAATTACATGGAAATAGATTCTGTTTTCGAGTGCATTTGGCTTTGTTAAATGCTCTTACTATTCTCCCTCAATACTGTGCCCCTTATCCCAAAAACAAATGTTTTTGCTCTCTCACTCTTTCTATCATTGCCAAAGCGTGCTTTGGAGATTAAATGACACATTTGCTGTATTAACATAATTAAAATAATAATAATAAACAAGACTGTCAGCGGGACAACAGTAACAACAATAACGAAGGGTCAAAATAACTATACAATGAACAATAACAATGGCATAGAGGACATGTGCAGGTTGGTTGGTCTCTCTCTTTTCTATCTTTCGGTCTGTGTATCTCCCCTACCCTATCGCTCTCCCTCCCTCCCCCCTCTCTGTAGAACACGTGAGCCGCTTCTCGCCACCGGCGCCTGGCGGAGATCATTTTGGTTTGTTTCTCTCTCTCCTCCACCACAGGAACAAAGGKAGAAACATTCAATAGTTATTGATTTTGAGACGGACGTATAACTTTTACTGGAGATCCCATTTAATCACAAAAGCTGATTTATCGCTGCCTGCTCTGACAATCCCATTAAATTGCTGTCTAAATAATCAAGTCCATTCTTTCTCCTGGAGGACTAATCTTTTATAGGGCTAGCAGAACAAATCCCCATGGTAACAGGATTGAAGGGGAGGCAGGGCTAGAGGCTGTAGGTAGAAGGCCCAGTTATACTGCCTTGCTCTTCTCTGCTCTTCTCTTCTCTGCACTTCTCTGCTCTGATTACCTCTCTCTTTGCCCGTAAATAAAAAATAACAATCACAAGACTTCATGATGCTTTCTGCCTCACTTCGCCAAAACCACAACACAATTTGTCATGTGAAAAAATGAACCATACAAATGCATTCCAGTAAGCGTTGATTACATTAGGAGAAGACAGTCCATTGGTTTTGTACACAGGCAGTGTAATGTTGACAGTACTGTCTCTCACACACACTGATTGTGAACATAGTCTAAAGTTTCATTCTGTGTTGTATTTCTGTGGTTCAGACTCCAGATAGATAATGCTGTAATATTGTAGTGAGATGAAGCGTAGGCTCCAGCTGTCATCAACAGTGTTATAGTCAACATATCAATGACCGTCTGTGTAGGTATTTTAATACCTGTTCTGCGTGAATTGTTCTGTATATCTGTGAAAACCATCTTAATTTGAGGCATAGCTACTGTAATTTTAACAGAGCCATATGGGCACTGGTCAAAAGCAGTACACTATAAAGGGAATGGGAGTTCTATTTCAGACTCTGTCTGTCGGTCAGTGGCTGGTTGAGCTAGCCAAATGTGTGTTCCATGCTTGGCCTAAATTCTGTTGACATTCTGATAAGACATTGTACACAGGGTGGGTGGATGTTAGGTGTGATAGAATAGCCGACGTGTGTGTGTGTGTGTGTGTGTGTGTGTGTGTGTGGTGTGTGTGTGTGTGTGTGTGTGTGTGTGTGTGTGTTGTGTGTGTGTGTGTGTTTGTGTGTGTGTGGTGTGTGTGTGTGTGTGTGTGTGTGTGTGTGTGTGTTCGGTTTTACTATCCTTGTGGGGACCAGAAGTCCTCACAGTAAAACAAGGAACATTTGGACAAGTTGGGACGTTTCCCCTGTCCCCACAAGGAAAAAAGGCTATTTTAGGCTTGGAGGTTAGATTTTAGGGTTAGAGTTACATTTAGGGTTAGATTTGGGGTTAGGGTTAGTTAGGGTTAGTTAGGGTTAGGTTAAGGGTTAGGGTTAGGGAAAATATCATTTTGAATGGGACTAATTGTTTGGTTCTCACAAGGATAATAACACAAACCGTGTGTGTGTGTGTGTACACTGTGCTTTATCACACACTGCTTGTAACTCACTGCTGCATGTGACTGACTATTTATACATTGACAGAGACATTTTCACAAGAGCATTTAACAAACAAATACTTTTTTAAGGGAATGTTGTTTTGTATGTGTATGTGTGTGCGCCTTTGTGTACGGCATGCATTCTTGTTTGTCTTAGAAGTGTATATTGTAACAGCACACAAGCATGTGATGCAGAGATTCTATTGGAGCTGAAAATTAATTGATCCAACTGAAGGCCACAGAGGGCCCTAAACCTTGTCATAATGAAATGGTACTATTAAACCCTTGTGTGTGTGTGTGTGTGTGTGTGGTTGTGTGTGTGTGTGTGTGTGTGTGTGTGTGTGTGTGTGTGGTGTGTGTGTGTGTGTGTGTGTGTGTGTGTGTGTAGTGTGTGTGTGTGTGTGTGTGTGTGTGTGTGTGTGTGTGTGTGTGTGTGTGTAGTTGTGTGTGTGTGGTTTAACACAGCCAGACCCTGTTTTGCGAGTCAACCTTTTCATTGTGTTGTTCTCTATACACTAAATGAAGTGGAAACCCACCAGGAATCATCCACTAAATGAAGTGAAGACCCAGCAGGAATCATCACTAAATGAAGATGAAGACCAGCAGGAATCATCACTAAATGGAGCCTAACAGGACTAGTCACTAAATGATTTGGAGACCAACAGGAATCAGGAATCCTCACTAAATGGAGACCCAACAGGAATCATCACTAAGGAATCATCACTAAATGAAGTGGAGACCCAACAGGAATCATCACTAATTAAGTGGAGACCCAACAGGAACTCATACTAAATGGGGACCCAAAAGGAAACATCACTAATTAATTGGAGACCCACAGGAATCATCACTAAATGGGGACCCAAAAGGAAACATCACTAATTGAATTGGAGACCCAACAGGAATCATCAGTATGGAAAAAGAAGCAAGAGACACGTAATTGGCTTTCATGAGTCACCACAGATACATTCCACTGGCTGGGCAGTAAAACAAGGAACATTAGGACAAGTTGGGACGTTTCGCCTGTCCCACAAGAAAAGGGATATTTTAAGCTTAGAGGTTAGTTTAGAGTTAGGTTTACCTTTAGGGTTAGGTTAAGGGTATAGGAGGAAAATTTATTTTGAATGGGACTAATTGTTTGGTCCCAACAGGATAGTAACACAAACGTCAGCATTGAGTAACCTGGAAAGAGGTGGCCATTTCAAACGGCCTCGTACTCAATTCTTGCTCGTACAATATGCATATTATTATTACTATTGGTTAGAAAACACTCTCTAGTTTCTAAAAACTTTGAAATTTATTTTCTCTAAGTGAACCAGAACTCTTTCTGCAGCCCATTTCCTATCCGGAAGTGAGATTTCCAAAAGCGAGGTATTTTTTCAAGAGCTTGTCTATAAAAGGGCATGTCACTTGGGACTATAGAAACACGTCATACACCTTCCCTGGGTGTCAAGCGGAAGTGAGAGCAGAAATGACTTGATTATCTTGTTCTGGGATTGAATACATCCTCTTGGAGTGAGAGGTCCGCTATTATATTTTTTTCGAAGGCGCGAAGTTGGACCTGGAATCGCCTCCTGGAAAACCGTCGTTATAGGTGAATATGACTCCGGCTTGATTTTATTTGATACATGTCACAATATCATCCTAAAGTATGTTTTTTCAATATAGTTTAATTATATTATTGAAATTTATTCGGGACTTTAGACGTGATGCGTTGGAAGAATTTGTTCAAAGAAGGAGAGGTTAGCGCCGCACGGCCAGTGTGCTTGCTAATTCAAGAGGGAAATAGTTCGTTCTGGATCCAAACAAAGACGGTTCTGGACAAAGGACCCCTTGTAACATACTATCTGATGGAAGATCAACAAAGATAAGGACCCAATTTGGGATGCTATTTCATATATCTGTCGAACTGTGCTATCGCTACACGATTACTTGGAATCAATGCTGTTGTGTGGTTAGCTATTGCAGTAAGCTAATATAACGATATATGTGTTTTTGCTGTAAAAACACTTAAAAAAATCGGAAATATTGGCTGTATTCACAAGATCTTTGTCTTTCATTTGCTATACACATATATTTTTTCTGAAATGTTTTTATGATGAAGTAATTAGGTAGTTGACGTTGGTGTCTGTATTTACTCTGGCTACTCCCGTGCTATTTCTGACTGTGGCTATGATGGTAGCATCAATGTAAACTGATTTATAAGCTCAAATATGCACTACTTTCGAACAAAACATAGATTTTAGTTGTGTAACATGTTTATAGGACTGTCAATCTGAGGAAGTTGTTTCTAGGTTTGTTTGGGGTTGGATCTTGGTTAGTTAGGTTGGCTTTGTGCATGCTACCTGTGCTGTGAAAAATGTCTGTCCTCTTGTATTTGGTGGTTGAACTAACATAAATATACGTGGTGTTTTCGCTGTAAAACATTTAAAAATCGGACACGTTGGCTGGATTCACAAAGATTGTTTATCTTTCAAAATGCGTGATTGGACTTGTTAATTGTGTGAAAGTTAAATAATTAAAAAAAAAATAGATTTTGAATTTCGCGCCCTGCAATTGAGCTGGATGTTTGTCATAAGTGTACCGACCTCGGGCTTGCAGCCCTAACAGGTTTTAAGGGTTAGGGATAGGGAAAATTTTTATTTTGAATGGGACTAATTGTTTGGTTCCCAACAGGAAGTAACACAAACGGTGTGTGTTGTGTGTGTACACTGTGCTGTTATCACACTGCTTGGTAACTGACTGCTGCATGTGACTGACTATTTATACATTGACAGAGAGCATTTTCACAAAGAGCCCTTCACAAGCTAATCATTTTTTAAGAAAAATGTGTTTTTGTGTGTGTGTGTGTGTGTGTGTGTGTGTGTGTGTGTGTGTGTGTGTGTGTGTGTGTGTGTGTGTGTGTGTGTGTGTGTGTGTGTGTGTGTGTGTGTGTGTGTGTGTGTGTGTGTGTGTGTGTGTGTGTGTGCGTGTGTTTGCGACCTTTGTGTACGGCATGCATTCTTGTTTGTCTTAGAAGTGTATATTGTAACAGCAACACAAGCGTTGGATGCAGAGATTCTATTGGAGCTGAAATGAATTGATCCAACTGAAGGCCACAGAGGGCCCTAAACCTTGTCATAATGAAATGGTACTACTAAACCCTTTGTGTGTGTGTGTGTGTGTGTGTGTGTGTGTGTGTGTGTGTGTGTGTGTGTGTGTGTGTGTGTGTGGTGTGTGTGTGTGTGTGTGTGTGTGTGTTGTGTGTGTGTGTGTGGTGTTGTGTGTGTGTGTGTGCCTTTGTGTACTGCATGCATGCTTGTTTGTCTTAGAAGTGTATGTTGTTAGCACACAAGCGTGTAATGCAGAGATTCTATTAAAGCTGAAGTGAATTGATCCAACTGAAGTCCACAGAGGGCCCTAAACCTTGTCATAATGAAATTCTACTACAACCTTTGTGTGTGTGTGTGTGTGTGTGTGTGTGTGTGTGTGTGTGTGTGTGTGTGTGTGTGTGTGTGTGTGTGTGTGTGTGTGTGTGTGTGTGTGTGTGTGTGTGTGTGTGTGTGTGTGTGTGTGTGTGTGTGTGTGTATTGTGTGTGTGACGAGTCAACCTTTTCGTTGTGTTGTGCTCCATCTAAATGAAGTGGAGACCCACCAGGAATCATCACTAAATGAAGTGGAGACCCACCAGGAATCATCACTAAATGAATTGGAGACCCACCAGGAATTATCACTAAATGAAAGTGGGAGACACACAGGAATCATCACTAAATGAAGTGGAGACCCACCAGGAATCATCACTAAATGAAAGGTGATGACACACACCAAGCGAATCATCACTAAATGACAATGTGGAGACAACACCAGAATCATCAACTAAATGAAAGTGGAGACCCACCAGGAATCATCACTAAATGAAGTGGAGACACACCAGGAATCATCACTAAATGAAGTGGAGACCCACCAGGAATCATTCAGGATGGAAGAAGAAACAAGAGACACTTCTTTGAGTCACGACGGATACATTTCACTGCCTCCCGTCTACCGTCTCCCGTTCCAATATCTTTCTAGGAAAATAACTAATGTGTCTCTGCACTACCTTATGTATTTCCTCTTTGAATGACATGATGTCATTGCAATCAGTTTTGCCCGCTGGGATGATATATGGACAGAGCTGGGCTAAACAGAGACATTTTGGGTTCTTTAGTTACAAACAGATGTAGGATCTTAATTTGAGCCAGTTTGCTGAAGCAGGAAAATAATCCTGCAGCAACAGGAAATGTGAATTATTATGTGGATTATAATTAATGGACATTTTCGTTGTGAAATCTCAAAGTTGAAATTACACACCTTAGAAGCCTTTTTAAAACTGAAATACACTACAATTTTGCAGGAAAAGATCAGCAACAAAACAGTGATCAAATTAAGATCCTACATCTATAGGTTGAGTTCTTGCCTGACAACATTGCAGACACATGCCAGATCTTACAACGCCCGGATAGGTATTTAACATATCAGCTTATCACATCATATGATATATCAATCTGATGCCTGACTGCACAGCCGATGGTGTGGCACACAGCCATTGGTTGATGCAATGCAACACATGTATACCTAGTCGGGCAGGTACTCAACCCTAATCTTTGTTACTAGGGCCCTGTTTTTTTCCCTGATCATTGGGAATAATATTAGAAAAACTAGGAATAACTCCTAATGATCCTGCCACCGTTTCTTACGGCAAAAAAGAGCAACTGGATATCAGGACAGTGATCACTCACCTCGGATTAGAAAATATATATATATATTCAACAAGCAGGACATGTAGGATGTACTTCAGACACCCGACAAGGCCAGTATCCCTGTCATTGGCAGGAGAAAGAGAGCAGGTATAGAGGACACAGGGTGGATCCGCCGACAGCAAGTGGGAAATCTGCCTTTACCATCAATATTACTTGCCAACTGTCACGAGAATTTTCAATCCCAATGATGATAACAATCACTATAGCTTTGACCAATTCCCCCTAGGTTGTAAAGCTAGGGTTAATACAAATTAGGCAAAGTCCCAGATTTCTGCAAAAGGTTGGTTCTTTATTCAGAGAACGTTCTGAAGTCAAAAATGCCAACTCAGCCATTTTATAATG
>NC_036847.1:31913592-31918568 GCF_002910315.2 Salvelinus sp. IW2-2015
TGAAATACTACATGTATTTTTTCCCCTCCCGTGTTCAATACAGGTGCATGATAATGGTCCATTTTTAATTCAAAAACAATTTCACACATATTATTCGTATAATAAAGACAAGATTAAATCAAGAATAGTCTGATGCGTCACAAAATTAGCCATTAATCTGCTTTACAACCGGGTATAGAGCCTAACTGGCAACATAGGCGACGCGTAAGTTACTAGTTTGGGGAAGATCATTTTCACCATAAAAAATCACCTTTATAATAAAGCATTACATGCATGATCGCATTTGCGGTCATTTTTTGAGAATGTTTTTTCCCGCTATTGATTGTATTTTGGAGCATTCACGCCTATACCTACTGCCATGTTGCACTTTGGCTGCCTATAATGTTGATGAAATAGCCTAATAGTTGATCAACATTTAGAGCTAAGCATTCTGATCTGTTGCATCTGTCTCATTGCTTTAAACATATGTTTTTAATGCTAGTGGTTGTATTAATTTGGATCTATCACATCCCACAACTATCCCAGACTATGTTTGGAATATTATTTATTGCACAGAAGGACAAGTTGACCAATTAGTATAGGTCAACTGTTGTGCTATGGGGGATTGTAGTTGCCATACAGTAGGCCGAGTGCTTTTGCTGTTTGTTAGGCATTCTCATCTTGTTGGCTGACGAAAAATAAATTGGACAGTTGTTTCCAACATCTTCAATGTGCACCTCGAATTCGATAAAGACGTGAGATGCCTGTGAGAAGGACCCGATCAACATCTCTCTCTTTTCATTAATCTGCTTTACAACCGGTATAGAGCCTAACTGGCAGACATAGGCGACGCGTAAGTTACTAGTTTGGGGAAGATCATTTTCACCATAAAAATTCACCTTTATAATAAAGCATTACATGCATGATCGCATTTGCGGTCATTTTTTGAGAATGTTTTTTCCCGCTAATTGATTGTATTTTGGAGCATTCACGCCTATAGCCTACTGCCATGTGCACTTTGCTGCACTTATAATGTGATGAAATAGCCTAATAGTTGATCAACATTTAGAGCTAAGCATTCTGATCTGTTGCATCTGTCTCATTGCTTTAAACATATGTTTTTAATGCTAGTGGTTGTATTAATTTGGGATCTATCACATCCCACAACTATCCCAGACTATGTTTGGAATATTTATTTATTGCACAGAAGGACAAGTTGACCAATAGTATAGGTCAACTGTTGTGCTATGGGGGATTGTAGATTGCCATACAGTAGGCCGAGTGCTTTTGCTGTTTGTTAGGCCATTCTCATCTTGTTGGCTGACGAAAAATAAATGTGGACAGTTGTTCCAACATCTTCAATGTGCACCTCGGAATTCGATAAAGACGTGAGATGCCTGTGAGAAGGACCCGATCACGTGATGGGCATTGGCTCATAAGAATTTAGATATCTGAGAGAGCCACTTCGGAGCACACAGCAGGGAGAAGGGAATTATAATTATTATATTCAGCCCAAGGGCACAACGGCCTCTGGCCGCAAAAGGCATGGATTTTTTTAGGGGTCATTACCGCCACACAAAGAGGATGCCGCCGGGAAATTCGAGACATTATCAAGTGCTTGTCAAATTTTTAATGAGAGACTGATGAAGTGTGTGCAGCCTGTGCAAAAAAAATAAACAGAACGCATGCCTTTCATACAATTTTTTTCAAACCATCATTAGAGTTGCATCATGCARCCATACAATGTAATAAAAATCTAAACATATAGCCCAACGTTTGTATCACAACTAAAGTAGCATAAATAACTGTAAATTAGCATATAGGAGGACCTATTTCTTTGTTAACCGCTCAACACAGAATAGCTGCATGTGTGCACTCCCTCAAATCATTTGGAGAAAATKACCTGTCTATTTTATTCAGCTTTGTTCAATTGTATTCTTCATACTATAAAATAATGGCACGGAATTTTAAGCAAATCTTGTCTGCTAAATGAACTAGTGTAGCCCACAGCCATATGGCATACCTAGATCAGGATCTAACATAAGGACAACGCATAGTATGCTATTCTGTTCTTCTGAAATATACATTTTCTTCATATCATGTTTCTTTAGACCTGTTCAAAATAAAGAATGGATTTATGATGATGTGATGGTGATGTGATGGTGTAGACTATATTAAATTATATTTATTAAAATGTAGATGTTCCAAAGGTCTGCATCAATGAGTTGAAGGCTATGTGTGGAAGCCAGGAGATGCTAAATGTGTTTACGTTAATAGCAGTCAATTACCGTGAGACCAACGATTATTTGCTTGACAATCACCGGCTGACAAAATGTCATGACTGCCACATCCTACACACATCCTACACACAACACACACACACGCACTCTACACATTATTCATTTAACAAATAATAGCAAATAATGGCAAAGGAACACACAGAGAAGACTGGAATGGAGGGTAGGGAGGGAGGGAGGATCCACCCCAGGTGACTGAGACTGGAATTGAGATAAGAACACTTTGTAAAGGCAGAGCGGAGCTGTAGAAGGAAGCGAGGTAGCGAGGGAGGAAAGAAAGTGATTAAATGCAATTATCCACAAAGGTGTTATGTATTATAGAGTACCCTGTTAGGCTGGCCAGCGTGTGTGTGTGTGTGGGTTCAAACACTTTATTACATAACTATAATACTAAGTAAACACTTATTATAGAGGTTGAATGGGATCAGAAGCACATACAAATTCCTCACATATGGTGCGAATTGCAATTCAGATTTTTAAAAATATTTTAAAAAGCAGGACGTAACATGTCATATGAAATAGAAGACGTTGTGCACAATTTTGCACCATTTTCAGGGACCAGTTTTGGCTCGTGAGTGCTACTTTCAAAACTACTAGCTGAAATGATAAAAAACCTTTGTTGCATTACTTTAAGCAGTAGGTCTCCTTTCATGTGTCCTATAAATAACGAGTGGTTGATGAARAATTATAACTGACGCAAAATAGGACCTTGCGTACTGTGGGGGTTTGCAACTTGACACTGACATTAATATACATAAAACAATTACTTAATGAATATAATTTCCTGAAATAATATCATGCATTTATTCACTGCCAAAGAGGTCAGCTACAAATTGCATGAATTTGTTCATGATTTCTGACAGACATCTTCCTATGGATTCTYTCTCATGACCCAAAGGCTGAACAACGATTGCATCCCAAATGGCCGGTAGGGTTCTGGTCYAAAGTAGTGCACTACATAGGGAATAAGGTGCTATTTGAGACACAGACAAAAACTTTCAGAGCAGAGCTAACTTTAGCCAGCTCAACATTCTGTGTGTCCTCCTCACAAGATCTGATGGTAGAAACACTTCAAATAGCTGCAGTTCAGTNCACACGCACTCCTACACACATCCTTATTGATATGCACAGGGTCAATACTGTGATTTATTCAGCTGGGAACAGACTTAAGCTTTAGTCACAAGTTTCAGCAAGACCCTGAGGAATAGTACACGATAGACTAGTACAACACAACCACACATGAACTGCTGAGAAGAGGACACAAATAATGGAGCACAGGAGCACGCAAAGGATCTCGCACACAAGGATGAATATAATGAAACCAGTATTAAAATGTCTGTAGCAAATTGAGTTATATGCACACACACACACACTCTACACACCATTCCAGTTATTTGGGAGGACATACACACACATAGGGCTGTTGCGAGACCGTATTACCGCTACTTAGGCAGTCACGAGTCAAGACAGCAGTCAAATTACACATGACTGTTTAGTCCCAGTAACTAGGCATCTCCAAGCTCTGATGCTGCTGATGGTCATTAGTAGCCTATCAAACTTTCTAACTGCTTGGTACTCAGCGCTCTATTGTCCCTCTAATCACTGCAAATGTAATCGAAAATCTAAAACACTTCATGTGAACCCATGAACTCATGTTGAGCAACATTTCTATAGGTTATGCAATTGCGTGAGAAAACAGAGTTTTGATGGCCTCTATTAAAAAGAGGAGGGTCCCTTCAGCTTTCTATAGGCTAGGCCTACTATATTTATTTCTCAACTTTCATAATATTAAGCACATTGCTTCTCTTTACAATATGTTAATGAACCACGGGAAAAAACACGGGCATCTTCCATTAACTATTTACAGTAAGTGTATAGACTACATGTATTTTTTCCCCTGCCCGTGTTTCAATACAGGTGCATGATAATGGTCCATTCTAAATCAAAACAAATTTCACACATATTATTTAGTATATATAAAGACAAGATTAAATCAAGAATAGTCTGATGCGTCACAAAATTAGCCTATCACTTGTGAATGATACATTATCACTTGTGAATGATGCCCAGCTTGTGAGCAGTAAGGCAAGAAACAGCGCATGCCTTTTATTGCAACTTTTTCAAATCATAGTCATACACCTCATATAGCCTAGCCCATAGGCCTATATGTTCTAATAAGGTTAGTATCACACCTCATTCGATCCCAAATTAATACACCTAGCATAAAAACATTATGTTAAAGCAATGAAAACCCCCAGAAATGGGGCAACAAAACAGAAAAAATCAGATGCTTAGCTCTATATGTTGGATCAACGATTAGGGCTTGATTTCATCACATTATAAGTGCAGTAAAGTGCATCATGGCAGTAGGCGATAGGCGGTGAATGGCTCCAGAAATACAATCAATTAGGCGGGAAAAACATTGCTCAAAAATGACCGCAAATGCCGATCAGTGCATGTAATGCTTCTATTATTAGGTGAATTTTATGGTGAAATGTCTTCCCCACACTAGTAACTTACGCGTCGCTAGTGTCCTGCAGTTAGGCTTCTATACGGTTGTAAAGAGATTATGAGCCTTAATTTTTAGGAAGTTATTTACTTGTGATACCAAACTTATTAGAACATATCCGTTATGGGCGGCTATATGAGGTGTGATTACTAACCTTATTAGAACATGCATAGGCTATGTGGCTAGGCTAT
>NC_036847.1:31922148-31931775 GCF_002910315.2 Salvelinus sp. IW2-2015
CGGAAGGACACAGACAAATGTTGAGCACATAGGCAAAGTTCAGCTCTGCTCTGAACAGTTTATTGTTGGTGTCTATGTCTCTAAATTATGCCATTACCTGTAATGTCCCTTATGTAGCTTGCCACCTACTTTGGACCAAGAACCCTACCCGCGGACCATTGTGGGATGCCAAGGGATCGTTTGTTCAAGGCCTTGTTGGGTCATGAGGAAAGAATCCATAGGAAGATGTCTGTTCAGAACATCATGCAACAAATTTCATGGCCATTTGTTAGCCTGACCTCTCTTTGGCAGTGCAATAAATGCATGATATTATTTCCAGGAAATTAATATTCATTAAGTTAATTGTGTTTCTATTGTATATTAATGCTCTCCAAGTCGTTCAAAGGGTTGCAACCCCTCCCCACAGGCACGCAAGGTGCCTATATCTTCTGACGAACCGTACAGTTTATACAGTAAATTTTTCAGTGCAAACCACACTTTACCGTATAATGTTATAGGGACACCGATGTTGAAATAGAGAGAACCTTAACTGCCTATTAAGTGAATGCCAACAAAAGGTTCTCTCTCTAGATTACATTTTTCAGCTCAGAGTCAGTGTCTTGTGCCGAAATAAACAAGATAGCACTACAGGACAGAAGCCAACACTTATTAATTCTCGTCTTCACTGAAAAAATGAGTGGCCTAGAAATTGTGCACAACCGCAATCAAACTTCTAATTCAATATCTGCACCAATGTTACAGCTCCGTCGCTTTATATGTAACATATTTTCGTATAGAGCAAATGCTGCAATTCCAAATTCGCCACCATATGTGAAGTGGATATTTGCGTTCTTAGGTGAGATGCCTTCTCTGATCCCCAATATTACCTATTCACTCGCTCATCTTGGCATCCTATGAATAACTGACAGGTGTCGCTATTATCGTTACAGCTAAGAGTGTTCGATATAAATATTGACGTATGATGTAGTATATAGCATACATGTGTTTGAATAATGGCGCTCCCACACACACCACAACGTACGAATGCTAGGCTCTAGGCCAAATCACGAGATTTGCCACCCAAAGGACAATTTAAATCGAAAAAGCTGAATGGTTTGTTTTCGTTGCAACAGTGTTCTATGTTTTCACGTCGCACAGGGGCATTGCACCACCGCTGTAGAGTTTGGTATGGACCCTTTGAACACCTCTTTGCTGGTAAGTCGATAATAAATCTTTTGCCATATCTAAGTTCACATTGTTTCCTGTCGCCTCGCTACTTCTACGGTTCTTATCTCTTTTCTTACTAGAGCATATCACACGAGGCATACATCGACACGCAATTTACAACACTTTATTCCTTGAATAATGTCAATTCCAGTGCTCCTAACACCTGAATGGCATCCACTCCATAACATGCCCATAAAGGTTGGGTCGACACCTCCCGTGTCCCGTGCGCCGCTACACACTACCCTAAGTATCACAAGTTACATTTTCCTTCTAGTGGAAAGACGTTGTATCACCTGTCTGCTCCAGAAGTTATATTTGACTCTGTCTCTCTCTCCCAACACATCTTCGAATTATGACTACAGATTGCCTGTAAAGACTTCTGTCTTGCGCTGCTGTGTGTGTGCGTGTGTAGGGTGGCCAGGATGTACGGATGTGCCTGTAAAGGCATATAGTCAATGCGTCACTCATCTCACAGCTCACTTTCCATTTTGCGTGCTCAGTGCTCTTGCTTGGGATTGCTCAAAAGCGCAAATACATTCGTTCAGCTCTTGGACTCACTCTAGCAAAATGAGTCAAATTTGCAGCTCAACATAGAGAAGCCTGCTGCTTGTGTTGAAAGGTGTGTGAAGCTTATCCTTCGCGCTTATGCATTCTGTATTATGCTTTTTATAACACACAGTTGTTTCATATATATGGGTCCTCTCTCTGGACTTCCACAGCATAAAGCACTTTCAACTTCAGTTTGATGCGAGGAATATACACCGTGTCGAGAGCAACCATCATATTCTTAGCAATTGTATATAGTATCTAAGTAGAGTAATAATTATATATTTTAAACTATAGTATCTATAGTGAACCACCATCAATAATGTCATGATACAGTACTCAAGTGGGCCTTGGCGCGGTGAGCCAACAATCTCTCGGGGCCCGCCATGCCAGAGTAATAGAGTCTTTTCCTTTCCACGCGAGTCCCTTGTGTGCGTTAACGCATCTTTGTGATAACTAGCCTTATTTCTGTGAAAATATTAGCCGCCCAGTTCATTGTATCGCTTATGAGAGCAGACCGTGTGCCGTACAGCCGCGCAAGATGTCTCTTTTACAACACGCACCAACCCTCCTCACAAGATCTGATGGTAGAAACACTTCAAATAGCTGCAGTTCAGTCACAGACAGACAGCCAGACAAACAGAAACGGTGACCTGTCATTCAGGGCAGGTGGGGTAGAGCCCCACCGGTTTAGCTAAAAACAAATATATGCCTGTTTTGCACATTATTTTGTCATTAATACCTGTCACATATCAGTTTGCAAAAAATATATTTTTTTAAACTAAAAAACATTGAGTTATTAAAGCCGCATATTTACATGGTCCCTTTTTTGCTTTCTTGGGTAATGCAGCTCCAAAATGCAGGTGTTTCAGCCTAGATCAGTGTTTTCTGTGGTGGTGGGGCAGCCAGCGGAATATACGGAGAGTAGGGGTTGGTAATGTTCTCTAGTTGCGCCGTGATTGGCTCAGTGTTCTGTCACTCATGGGGACACTATGTCACCTCCAAGTCTAAGGGTAGAGCTAGAAAATTCAAAGCCCCTTGGGTGCTGCCATAGATTTACTTTAGAAGTGCCCTTTCAAGAAGGCTCAAGGTCATTGGCCACAGATAAAATAACGTTAAATCACATTATATCTACCGTAGCTTTGATTAGACTGATCATGTCAACATTTCTGTATAGCACTTTGTGACATCGGCTGATGTAAAAAGGGCTTTATAAATACATTCGATTGATTGATTGATTGAASATCATACTTTCAAACTCTTAGCTAGCAAGCTAGACAAGCAGTCATCATCATGAATCAAGTCGACAATCTACTGGCAAATCCTTTTCAATCCTTRTCATATGAAGAGAAATTATAGATAAAACGTATCGTTGCTCATTGGCCATTGGACATGAACATTACACAACATGTTGGAAAATCGCAAATTCAACAATGAGTGAWTTGGAAGGAATCAGTGGCTACCTGCAAGTTTGCAATGCAATCACTGGCCTGCTATTCAGTGGAGAGGGTGKTTGGTCCAAGTCTGGGTTTAAGGGTCTCTTTTCCAAGCTTAAAATTATAACATTCACTTGCAACACACCATGGGCCATAAAAGGTTGAATACATTGGCCRTGCTGTCAATCCAGCATGACTTCTGCTGAGTTCAAAACAATGTGGAACACGGAACTGGGAAATCTCAGACTTCAGTGAGTTCAAAAGAAATGAGATCTCCAATTTYTTTGTTGCTACGAACAGCAAAATACGTTTTGAATGGTCATCCAACTCGAAATTCCAATTCGGGAACTCTGGCCTTTTTCTAGAGCTCCGACCTGAAGATCACTGACGTCATGATTCAACATTGTTTTTTCCCGAGTTCCCAGTTGTCTTGAAAGCACCAATCCAGAGAATGCTAGACTTAGATGACAAAGTTTGATGACAAAATGTAGGGGTAGAGCATGGCACTTTTTACGCCAGGGGTGTGGGTTCGATTCCCACGGGGACCAGTACGAAAATGTATGAAAATGTATGCTCTCACTACTGTAAGTCGCTCTGGACAAGAGCGCCTGCTTAATGACTAAAATGACAAATGTAAGGAGAGAGAGAGAGAGGGAGGGAATGAGGGGAAGGAGAGAAGGGGGAGGAGAGAAGAGAAGGGAAGAGAAGTGGACAGACAGAGGGGAGAGGGGAGAAGAGAAGAGATGGAATGAGGGTACAACTACTGTAGAGAGAGAGAGAGAAGGACCGCCGCGCCACGTTCCTGTTCAAGTGAGCACAGCACAACAGGGTGAGTCCAAAAATGTATTGTATGCTGCTGCATAAATTATGTAATATGCCAGGGATCTATTCGGTCCCAGGACGGTGAATTTAAGTATATGCGCAAGAATCAATGAGATGATTAACTTGTATTATACGATTAGCTACTTGAGGTGTGGATACCTATGTCGATCATGGATTTATCCACATGTGGGCCTCTATTAAAAAAACAATGCGACAATGTTAAAATCAAGTTTTCTCCGGGAAAGAACAGCCAGTCCTGAGCGTACAAGCTGCCAAGGACGATTTCCTGTCGGGCACATAAGATGGATGCAGTACACTGAACTAAGTTTTTTCATGCAAAATGTTTGTTTGACCCGTTGGGAGAAATCACTGCATTCGCCCAACATCTAAGGCTAGATGTAAATTTGCGCGCGAGTTAACGAGGTTTCTAGGCGGACAAAAGTCATAAGGAATTAATCTCTACAGATTTCTTAGTGCACCATTACTTGGTTGAGGATAGTTGGCTAATTCTTGAGGAAGTGGCTCATGATCCGTCAGGAAGGGGACAAGAACCAATCAAGAACCGACCGCTTTCTAGGTTGTATTCCCTCCAGACCACATCAGGGTGACTATCTCAGCATACTCCTTTATACTTACATACGCGTGGAAAAACGAGTGCCAAATTAGGAAGTAACAGTCGTCAGGTCATGTTTCCGTCCACAAGGCTAAACTCATCTGGTGAAAATAGTGTGTTAACTGGCTTGTTGGAATGAAAGCCTCCAGTAGGATTAAAAACCTCTAGATTCACGTTGAACCAACCTTAATAAAGGCCTTGTATTTTGCAATTTGCGGCACAAGAAGAGAGTCCGTCGATACCCTTGGTTTATCTTTGCGCAGAGCCGTGTTTTGAATTAAATATTATAACAACACTCATACTATTTCATCGATTGGATCCTCACCCTTTCCGGATGTTTGGCATTTTGGATGGGTGGATTTACTTCTGAGGAGATAATCAACATGTAAATACAATTCTATCCTCGGAGCAAATATAAGCGTTGTGGGGATTTGGGTGTAGGCATTTGGTCGAGTGAGTACCACTGATTAAGGCGCACCTATAAATGGTGGGAGCTTTGGGTGCTTAAACCTAAATGACCAAGTATCATGATAGAAAAAAAAATAAAGGAGAGGGAAATAGGACACGCGATATACCATTTTAACACATTAGAACTTTGATCGGATTCATTTATGTATTTTTTTAGTGTGCATTGTTATTCTCTTTTTCAACCAGACCGCCCCCGACATCACTGGTTCCCTCCCCCTACAGACCAGACCGACATTTCATTACCGCCTAACCTTCCCGCACGTGGTATAACCACAGAGGTATTTTGTTCTGTGGTGGAGCCAAGTCTATTTGGCTGGGATTGCTAATAAGATCTTTATTCATACGCGTCCACATACACTATTCCAGGTTCTGCCGGTTCGGTTATACTTAGCAGGGCATTCTTTGGCGGGGCTGCCGTTGGGCTTGGCCGGAACATACTGGCGAGTTAGAAAGCTCGCAAGGCTAATCTAAAAGTTTATGATTAGAAAATTAATCTCTGTCTTGTGTGTTGTTAATGAGGATGCTCCTCACCTACCTAATTTGTACTTTGCCTCCAAATTCAGTCATTTTTTAAGGTTTTTTCCTTGGAGGTGGGGAGTAGGGGCGTTAGAAAAAAAACTTTTCTCGGCCCGGGTGGGGATTGTGTAGAGGAGGCAACTGGCTGTAGGGCTTTAGTACAGCCTTTTGTAGCAGATCTTTCTTCGAGTTGGACCAAACATTTGTCGGGGGATTGGGGATAAGGAAGTCAACTGGGATTTCATGAAAGGTATGTTTTTCTATGATTTATGTTCCACATAATTCTTTATAAATGGTATCTGTAATTGCCGCTAAGAATGGGAGGGTTCTCATTATCCGCATTTAGACAGGCACGAGTACACTTTCACTTTGTCGACTGTCTGCAGTGGCAATTTAAATAAGGGCCTATCTGGCTGTCTTTGGTGCTTTTTGTTGGGCCAAGCTCATCAGGTGGAGATGTTTGCAGAGAAGATCTCTTGGTATCTTGTTCAAGCCCAAGAATTCTACAAGAGTATAATAGCATGGGGTTTGAGCTAAATACAAGCTCTAGACTCTTCAAACTGAGTACTGATTTCCAAACCCACAGGTTATTGGTGAAGCACGGAATGTACTCAAATTTTACGCTTCATTACACTGGTTTTGTCCTAATCCTGACAACATTGGGCTCATAACACGAAAAACTTGGCTGTGGGTGTCTTTACAAGATGATAAAACTCAAGCGACCTACGGGTTCATTGATATTCCTCTGGGGTCGTTGTAACATTTCCATAACAACCACATCCTAAACAGATACCAAAGCGTGAAAACAACTCTGATCGTTGGTGATTAAAATATGAAGACGCACTATACCAATACACATCACCCACCGCACCATTACTTTACATCTTGCATTTATTTGCCCAGGAGTTCTCATTTTAACTCAAATTCAGTAAGTTTACTGCCAAATTTAGTTGGGCAAAATAGGTTAACATTCTTCAAGAGTTATTTATAATCAGACATTGGAGGCATTACAGCCACTGAATTGGGGTAGGCCGCTGAGGGGGAGGGAGGTTGCCACCCGCAGGTTGACTAGGTGGAGGTATCGCTTAGAAATTTGGTGTACTATTCGGGGAAATTTAGTTAAGCATAACCTCTTATGACTGATTAAACACATCAGGCAGAAGCGCGGGGGCTTGGTGAGAAGGACAGCGAGGTTCGAGGAGGGAAAAGAAACGTGATTAAATGTGCAATTGATCGCAGTACAAAGGTGTTATGTAATTGATAGAGTTACCGTGAGCTGTTAGAGCGCGTGCGATGTTTGCTGGCCCAGGCAGTAGTGTGTGTGTGTGGTTCAATACAGCTTTTATTACATAACGATAATTCTATGACACACAGCAAACCTTATTATGAGGTTTGAATGGGGAATCAGAAGCACATACAAAGTTCTCAGGCATATGGTCGATTGGAGAATTCAGATTGTTTAACAGTATTTGTAAAAAGCAGGACGTAACAATGTCATCACTGAACATAGAAGACGTTGTTGCACACATTGTTGCAACCATTTTCAGGGACCAGTTTTGGCTCGTGATGCTACTTTCAAAATACTTTGAGCTGAAATGATAAAAACCTTTGTTGCATTACTAGTTCTAGCGTTAGGTCTCCTTTCATGTGTCACTATAAATAACGAGTGGTTGATGAAAATTAATAGACTGACGCAAATAGGGACGCTGCTACGTGGGGGTTTGCAACCTTTGAACACTGGAGACATTAATATACATAAAACACAATTAACTTTAATGAATATAATTTCCTGAAATAATATCATTGCAATTTATTGCACTGCCAAAGAGGTCAGGCTAACAATGGCATGAAATTTGTTGCATGATGTTCTGACAGACATCTTCCTAATGGATTCTTTCCTATGACCCAAAGGCTTGAATCAAACGATCTGCATCCCACAATGGCGGGTAGGGTTCTTGGTCCAAAGTAGGTGGCAAGCTACATAAGGGAATACAGGTAGGCTATTTAGAGACATCCCAACAAAAACTTTCAGGAGCAGAGCTGAACTTTACGCCTAACTTGCTCATGTCTGTGTCCTCCGTCAACAAGATCGTGATGTGAGATAAACAAGTAATTAGCTCGGCAGCTTCAGCTCACATGAGCAGACAGCCAGACAAACAGAGACGTGACCTGTCAAAGTTCAGGGCAGGTGGGGTAGAGCCCACCGGTTTAGCTTAAAAACAATATATGCCTGTTTTGGCAACATTATTTTGTCATGTAATACCTGTTCACATATCAGTTTGGCAAAAATATATTTTTTGAAAGCTAAAAAAAACATTGGAGTTTATTAAAAGCCGCATATGTTAGCAGTGGGATGCCCTTTTCTCTGGCTTTCTTGGGTAATTGCAGCTCCAAAATGCAGGTGTGTTTTCAGCTCTAGATCAGTGTTTTCTTGTGGTGGTGTGGCGGCGCCAGCTGTGAATATACGGAAGATAAAGGGGTTGGTAATGTTCTCTAGTTGGGCGTGATTGCGCGTCAGTGTTCTGTTCACTCATGGGACAATAATGTTCACCATCCAAGTCTAAGTAGGGTAGTAGCTAGAAATTCAAAGCCCCTTGGGTGGCTGGCCATAGATTTACTTTAGAAGTGCCCTTCTCAAGAAGGCTCAAAGGTCATTGGCCAACAGATAAAATGACGTCAAATCAACATTTATATCGTACCAGCTAGCTTCTGAGTGTAGACTGATTCATGGCTCCAACATTTCTGTATAGCACTTTGTGACATTCGGGCTGAATGTAAAAAGGGCTTTATAAATACAATTCGATTGATTGATTGATTGAACATCATACTTTCAAACTCTTAGCTAGCAAGCTAGACAAGCAGTCCATCATCATGGAATCAAGTCGCAATCTACTGGCAATCCCTTTTCAATCCTTATCATATGAAAGAGAAATTATAGATAAAGACGTATCGTTGCTCATGGCCATTGGACATGAACATTACAACAACATGTTGGAAATCGCAAATTCAACAATGAGTGATTTGGAAGGAATCAGTGGCTAGATGCAAGTTTGCAATGCAATCAGCTGGCCTGCTATTCAGTGGAGAGGGTGTGTTGGTCCAAGTCTGGGTTTAAGGGTCTCTTTGTCCAAGCTTAAACAATTATAAGACATCACTTGCAAGCACCGCACCATGGTCGGCGTGTCGGCATACAACAGCCGCTTGCATGTACCTATTTCTGTGGTTTTTGAAGTCATTCACTGGAAGTTCTGAGGATTTCCATGTCGTTGTTCCACATTGTGTGTTGACTCAGACAGAAAATCTAATGTGGATTGAAAGGCCTAGATGGTCCAATATCCAGTGCCTGATACTTCTGGCTGAGTATCAATTCACACAACCTATTTGTTATGGACATGACTAGCTGGGTAGACCTGCGGTTGAACTTGCGTTCTAGTAACTTCAGTTGCAAGTTCAATATTAGAAATTCTCGCAGTATCTCGCAAATTTTTTGGTAGGACCCTACGCGCTTACACCCCGAACCTAACGGCAAAGATACGTTTTGAATGGTCATCCAACTCGAAATTCCAATTCGGGAATCTGGCCTTTTCTAGAGCTCGCGACCTGAAGATCACTGACGTCATGATTCAACATTGTTTTTTCCCGAGTTCCAGTTGTTCTTGAAAGCACCAATCCAGAGAATGCTAGACTTAGATGACAAAGCTTGAAGACAAAAGTAGGGAGAAGCATGGCACTTTTTAGCGCCAGGGGTGTGGGTTCGATTCCCACGGGGACCATATGAAAATGTATGAAAATGTATGCTCTCACTACTGTAAGTCCCTCTGGACCAGAGCGCCTGCTAAATAACTAAAATGACAAATGTAAGGAGAGAGAGAGAGGGAGGGGGAATGAGGACAGGGATAAGGGGAGGAGAGAAAGAAGGGAAGAGACGTGGACAGACAGAGGGGGAGGGAGAGAGAGGATGCCGATATGAGCGGTATCACTACTGTACGAGGAGAGAGAGAAGACAGCACACGCGACGCA
>NC_036847.1:31931800-31935901 GCF_002910315.2 Salvelinus sp. IW2-2015
GATAAATTTCATCACTGATGAGCTAAGAAAGTAAACCAAGTGTATGTTGTGTAGTAAGCTGTTAGTAGCCCATGTGCCTCACCACAGATTAATTTGGTCCCTTCCCCCTGTTCGTGACATTGGCGGTGCACAACAGCCTAATAGCGCTTAAACAGGCGTGCAATCCCGACGTCGGGATTAATATGGAGCAACAAGCCACGTGGCAAGTTGGCAGGGCGCGAAATTGCAAAAGATTCTACGATTTATTTTAAAATTATTTGAACTTTCACACATTAAACCAAGTCCAAATACAACAGCATTTTGAAAGATAAACATCATGTGTCAATCCAGCCAACATGTCGATTTTTTAAAGTGTTTTCTTAGACAGGAGAAAACACGACATATATTTATGTTGAGCTCACAGCCAAGATACAGAAAGTGGAATTATGATATATGATTATGCGGAATTATGATGTCAGGTAGCATGCACAAACGGCCAACCGAACATAAACTAAAAACGCAACACTAACAGAACCGCAGAAAAAACTACCCCTCAGGATGACAGTTCTCCACACTAACATGGTTACAACAATAAATCTAACTGTTTTGTTCATAAAACGGTGGCATAATTTTAGCTACAACTAGAATTAGTTTTACGATTGATGCTACCGATAAGTGCTGAGACAGCATAGCTAAAGTCCTGAATGCCAGACGGGAGTAGCCAGAGAAAATACATACAGCCAACGGTGCGACTACTAATTAAACACCTCATAGAAACATCTCAGAAACAACATATGGTGGATTAGCTAATGCAACGAGACAGATATCGTGATGAATTACAGCCAATATTTCCGCATTTTTGAAGTGTTTAAAACAGCGAAAAACACAATATAGCTCGTATATTGAGCTACACCACATAAGCTGTAGCCATAAGGACAACTACTTCAGCATAGAAGTCAAGCGCTAGCCTAGCACAGTTAGCATAGCAACAGCGTTTCGACAAGATATATGAAAAAGCGATCCCAAATTTGGGATCCTTATCTTTGCTTGATATTCCACTCGCATGTTGTAAACGGGGTCCAATTCCAGCTTAGAGTCTTTAGTTGGGCTTCCAGAAGCGAGACTAGTCTTGCCCTTTTGGTTAGCAAGCACAATAGCATGCGGCGGCTAATGCTGTCTTTCTTCAAAAATTCTTAACTACCGCTCATCGAATCTAAAGTCCAGAATAAATTGCAAATAATATAATTAAAGTATATTGAAAAAACATAACTTTAGGATGATTTTGTGGACATGTATTAACAATAATATCGAAGTCAGAGCATATTCACCGTTATCCGACTACTGTCCAGTAGCCGAGACCAATTATGCTTCCGCGCCGGAATTTTTTTTAACTGCGCAGCGTCTCAAAGAAAGGTGGTTTCAGTCCATGGAAGAGATAATTCGACCGCGCCACGTTCCTGTTCAAGTGAGCACAGCACAACAGGGTGAGTCCAAAAATGTATTGTATGCTGCTGCATAAATTATGTAATATGCCAGGGATATATTTATACTGTAGCTAAGAAAGTAATACCAAGTGTATGTTGTGTAGTAAGCTGTTAGTAGCCCATGTGCCTCACCCKAATAATTTGGTCCCTTCCCCCCTGTTCTGACTTGGCGGTGCACAACAGCCTATAGCCTGTTTAAGAGAAATGTAATCATTGAATATTGTAAGAGCTTTCATTGTCTGCTTATATGCCCCCTTTATTTATCCTACGGTTCTGACTTGGGGTACAGGGAGAATACTGTAAGAAAGGCCCATGTTCTGAATTCTGTCGTTATACATTTCAAAAGTGCTGAACAAATAGATATATTTTTTATTTATTTTACCTTTATTTAACTAGGCAAGTCAGTTAAGAATAAATTCTTATTTACAATGGCGGCCTACCGGGGAACAGTGGGTTAACTGCCTTGTTCAGGGGCAGAACGACAGATTTTTACCTTGTCAGCTCGGTTACTGGCCCAACGCTCTAACCACTAGGCTACCTGCCACCCCTTATATTGACTACGTCAGTCCTAGCTCGATCATTATTGTCTTAATTGAAATTACGGACTGTCTCTTATCTGCTCGACGTTCCCTTATGCCATAGTTTGTACATGTCGATTGTCACTAGAAACCACATTTGTTTAAGCAGGTCACCATATCAGCTATGTTATTTAAAAAGTCAGTAAATGAGGCTGAATGAACTGTTTCGCTGTCAGACCACGCTTTGGTGATAGCCAGGTGTAGTGGCGGTAAGGATTCACTCCATTGTGCTGAAAAGAAAGCTCTGCTGTTGGGACAGCTTTATGTAGGCCATAACGGTTTGTGTGCACCATTTATTACCGTTATAGTGCAATTAATGTGTTGTGTAGCGGCTTAGCTGGCATGGATCTAAAAAATATTATTTGTTTTAGGAAAGACAAGAACAGAACAGAACAGAACAGAATAGAACAGAACAGGACAGGACAGGACAGGACAGGACAGGACAGGACAGGACAGGACAGGACAGACAGACAGACAGACAGACAGACGTGCTGGAGTAGACCTACATACTACATTCAAATGGAACCTGGTCAAAAGTAGTGCACTATATAGGGAATATTGTGCCATTTGGGATGTCACTATGACCACTACAATAATCAACAGCTCCTCTCCTCACTCCACCTTACCATGATTCATGGTTCCAGGCCAGAGAGGACTTCTGGGAAATTTATCAGAAATAGATTTTATTCTTAAAGAGACAATTGATATCTATGCAATCTAACAGATGAAAGGATCCATCTGCTCTTCATGGGAAAGCCATGTTAGTCAAGAGAAGGAACGCAGGTGACCAGCTAGGAGGAATATCATCCAGGGATATGGTAGTATCACAGACACGTGCATGCCGGCACACAAATATACACACACATACACACACACACACACACATCCTGTGACACTGTATGACTCCATTGGGAAGCAATATACGTTTTCTTATAAACAAGGCAATAATTGTGTGTGTGAGAGAGGGAGAGAGAGATGGAATGACCCTGCAGCGGTAATAACGGTAGAGGCAAGACCACACTGCCCAGTGGAGTGATGATGGGGGAGAGAGAGCGAGAGAGAAAGAGAGAGAGAGTATCCACAATATTGGATGGACTGTGACAGTGGTAGAGTAAGGCTGCTGGTGCCTGTTGTCCCAAACTAGGCTATTAGCTAACTCAAGTCACTTTATGTCAGTGTGCTCTAAACCCTTGTTAGAGTACTACTCATACAGGTTGAAAAGGGAATGGGAGTTCTCACATCCCCACAGGCTGTCACAACTGCTCTTATTCTGTCCCTCTTCTACTTCCATTACCAGAAGTGGGAGTTAGGGCTGAGCCCCTGGACAGTTGTAGAACCCCTGGACAGTTGTAGAACCTCTGGACAGCTCTAGAACCCCTGGATAGTTATAGAACCCTGTACAATTGTAGAACCTCTGGACAGCTCTAGAACCCCTGAACAGTTCTAGAACCAATTGACAGTTCTAGAAGCCCTGGACAGCTCCAAAACTCTTGGACAGATCTAGAAGCCCTGGCTGGACAAAGCAGAAAGCTGCCTCTTGTTCAACTAATCCCAGCTATGTCTCTGTCTCCAATGACAACACAAGCACAAACAATGGCATCTTTCAATAGCTGCATGTTCTCCTCACCAACACACCAACACACCAACAAGCTCAAAGGATTAGTATGTGACTTTTTTCTAGCATTGAGTCCAACTATAAAAATCTGTTGGCACCTACTCTATATTGGTAGAGATTTATTGTCGTTCCCGTGAAGAAGAAAAAAAGAGATACAAAAGAGATCTAAAGATAGAGGAATCATATAGGTTCGACCCTTATTATTGCTGTATGTCACGACTTCSGCSGAAGTCGGCTCCTCTCCTTGTTCGGGYGGCGTTCGGGGGTCGACGTCACCGGCTTTCTAGCCATCGCCGCTCCATTTTTCCATTGTTCCATTTGTTTTGTCTTGTTCCCTGCACACCTGGTTTACATTCCCTAATCACACTAAGCATACCACCCTGCATACCACTGCTGGCTTGCTTCTGAAGCTAAGCAGGGTTGGTCCTGGTCAGTCCCTGGATGG